>NW_007246048.1:767464-849638 GCF_000164805.1 Carlito syrichta
TCTGTATTATATACATCACTTATAGAAATGTTACATTTAAAGTTAAAAAGCTATAGCTCTTGTTTTCCAAGATTGATGTACAAAATTCAAATGTACAAATAGGAGCTTTTATAATCTGATATGACTCAGTCTTGGAAACTTACTGCAACTGTTTTGCAGCTCACTTGTTATCACATGACTCACTTCAATGGTTTAAGTCCTGTGAGAGTAGTGATAAAAAAAAAAAAAAAAAAAAAAAAATTGTGTAACTATTCTCATGTTTAAGCTTCAGTCATTTTCAAAGTACTCTCTATTTGATGAAATACGCCTATCGAGATGCTTTCTCCAGTATTCAAAACAGTTTTTGAACTCATCAATTTTGATGCCTTTTAGTGCTTCTACCATTTTTGTTTCATCTCTTCCACATAGACAGAATGTTTCCCTCTGAGGATTTTTTTCATCTGGGAAAACAAAAAAATGGCGCTCAAGGTGAGATCGGGTGAATAGGGAGGGTGGGGCATCGGGATCATGCTGGTTTTGGTCAAAGACTGCTGAACCCTGAACACTGAACGTGGTGTAGGTAGGTATGTTGTCAGGGTGATGTGTGTTGTCGTTGTGACAATCACCTGTTTGCCACAATTCGGGACGTTTCTTCCGCAAATCGTGACACAACCTTCTCAAAATTTACAGATAAAAACTTTGGTTGACTATTTGATCTGGAGGAACAAATTCCCAGTGTACTATAAGGGGCCTGCCCTCCAAAAGATAATTCCAGGGTGTTTTGGGTTTCCCCTCGTATATATAGAAAAATCTCCTCTCTTTCTCTCTCTAATGTATTAGAGAGAGAGCACCAAGGAGGCCTGATATGACTGTGTATTCATCAAGCCATAGTATAATAAGCTCTGAGAGTAGTTTTTAAACACTGTACTTTGATTCTTAAGAATTTACTTGATTCTTGGGCACTGAAGTCACTTTCCCCTTGTGGAAAGCTACAAATTTTTGGAGTTTACGTTCCATTCCTACCTAGATTAAGTGGCTCACTGGTGTAGGAAGGAATAGAAACCCTTTGCGAGACAAGGTAAACCCTGAAATACTACTTATACTTCCAAGCTTCTTGGAATCAGAAGGAGGTTTGGTCTTCTCGCCGGAAATCTAAACTTTGCTTAGCTTCTTGCCCTTCCTATCCTGCTGTCCTTGCTTTTTTCCTGGTTTTTCCTGGGAGCTCTTTTTTAAATCATTCACACTCGAGTCCTTGGCTCAGCATCTGCATCTGGGAGAAACCAGTTTAGGAGAGTTACTTTTTAGGTTTTTGAGAGGACCAGTGAAGAAATTAACATCAAATGCTCGGCAAGTACCTGGCATATAATAACTCACTGCTCTCATACAAGATGTAGCCCAAGTTTTGAAACCGAATTTTTAAAAACATTATCAGTGTAATACATACACATGATTAAAAACCAATTCCATTCAGAAAGTTCATAAAGACATGCCAGATTCTCAGCTGTAGTACTCTCCACCCTCAGGACTACTCCCCCAGGACAAGCACATTCAACCATTTCTGCTTTTAGGCCTTATGGGTTGACCTCCATATTTATTGAAACTTCCCATTTATCTCTGCCCTTGATTTATTAACTGTACATATTGTCTGTTCATTTCCTGCTGTGGTGTATGAGGATTTAGTCCACTTACAACATCTCCCACTTTCTCTTCCCCCCGCCTCCTGATAGAAATAAAGCACTATTTTTAGTTAATTCAACTTTAAACAGCAAATTTAAATCCCTACTTGTTCTGTCAACCATAGAGGCATCTCTTGATTCTTCTCCTAGTACTCTGGTCTTCAGCCCCCCTCTTCCCTCCCTCCAGGCCCTCACGTTCACACAGTAGCATTTGTGTTCTCAGTCATTCATGCTTTGTTTACAAGTATTTCCAAATTGCAAGCCAGTAAATACTTTTCACTTTAAATATAGTGACCTTATTATTTCTGGCAGAACCAAGAAATATGCTATGATCAGATATCCTTATTCTGGATTTTAGCACCACTCAAAGAATATATCCAAATGAATTGTCCTTTTCATACTCCACCAAGAGCTCAAAGTCCCACCACATTTTATTTACTTAATTAACATTGTAATTTTACGTATTCATATGGTACAGTCTGATGTTTCAATACCTTTCTATGTTTTATAATAATCCAATCAAGGTAGTTAGAATATCTAGCACCTCATGCATTTATTATTTCTTTGTGGTGAGAACATTCAAAAGTCTCTCTTCCAGCTATTTTATAATATGCAATATTGTACTATTAACCAGAGTCACCCTAATGTGCAATAGAACACCACAATTTATTCCTTCTACCTACGTGTAACTTTGTGCCATTGACCAAGCTTTTTCCATCCTCCCTGGCCCTTCCTTTCCCAAGTCTCTCATAATCACTATTCTCCTCTCTGCTTTTATGACACCAACTTTACAAGAAAATTAACGTATGAGTGGAATCATATGGTATTCATCTTTCTGTGTCTGGTTTATTTCACTTAACATGTGTCCTCCATGTTTATCCATGTTGTCACAAATGACAGAATTTCATTATTTTTTATAGCCAAATAATATTCCATTGTGTACAGATACTACATTTTCTGTACCCATTCATCTGTTGTTGGATACTTAGGCTGATTTCATATTTTGGCTACTGTGAATAGTGCTACAATAAACATGGAAGTGCAGTTATCTCTTTGACATACTGATTTCATTTTCTTTGGGAGAAAAATGCCCACTAGTGGGATTACCTGGTAGTTCCATTTTTAATTTTCTGAGGACCCTCCATACTGCTTTTCATAATGGCTCTACTAATTTACATTCCTACCAACAATGCTTGTGTTCTCTTTTCTTCGTATCCTCACCAATTTGCACTTTCTTCCACCTTTTTGATAAGAGCTGTTCTAACTGGAGTGAAGTGGTATCTCATTGTGGTATTGATTTGCATTTTCCTGATGATTAGTATACCACATTCTATTGCATAATGGGTTATGTTTTTGCTCTTATTAGTTCTTATAAAACCATACTTTTCTCCTTTATTGTTTGTTTGTTTTGCTGGAAGTTTCTTATTGTCTAACCTATTATTATTATTATTATTATTATTGTTGTTGTTGTTATTATAAGAAGAAATGTATACCTTCTTTAGGAAGTAGCATCTTTTAACTTCTTAATTTTTCTATAGCATCGAGTCCATATAATTTTTCTCCTTTAAGATCAGTTATTTCTGGTTCTAATTTGAAACAGCTGCTTCATATCTGAAGTGTGATTTTTCAGACAGTTTTGATTTTTTTCCTCATGTTTCCAGTTTCTTTTTTTTTTTTCATATTCTCGAATTCTTCCATGATCTCAAACAGTTATCATTACTATGGGATTCCCCTTCTTTTCTGCAGATATTTCACCTTAGAGTCTTCTGCTTTTATGCTCCTCTCTGGACTCATTACTGTCGAAAAATGCACAGCTGTCACAGTGGGGAAGCCTCATGTTACTCTCTTGGATAACATACACTGTTTTTTGGATTCTATGTCTTCCTCTTTCTTCATTAAAAGTGCCTGTTTAACTTTAAGAAGAAAAAGTATGTAAAGATAAGATGTCTAAGTCCTTGTAAGTTTCAAAATAGGCCAGATAGTTGAGCTAGCAATATAATTCCTGGTGGGAGATAATTTTCCCCCAGAACACTTAAAAGGCATTTCTCCTCTCATTTTAGCTATGTATTGTTGCTAATATGAGGCATGATACTGGTCTGATGTATACTTCTTTGTAGGTGACCTTTTATTTTCTCTCTGAAATCTTTTTGGATGTAAAAAGATCCTTATCCTTGGTGTTCTGTACTTCCATGAGGGAATTATCTAGGTCTGGATCTTTTTCCTTTCATCTTAGCTGGTACTCAGTAGGAATCTGGAAGGGCTTCCTAAGGATTCAGGACAGTGATGAAGAGTTCTGTATATTAGGGTGAAGCTGTGGACTGACAGACATTTTTAAGGTAAGTGAGAGGAGAAGCACTTTGTCTTGGGTGCCCACATCCACATTAGAAATCCTAATGCTTCCCCAGATAGTTTTTTCCATTTCTTTAGAAGAGATTTTTCCTTGTTTTTCTAAGACTTTAGACCTTGCCTTGGGCCATTCTACTGGTGGAGTTGGTGGCAAGATCAGCTGTTTCATAAAGAGACCTCTGCAATCCCCTCACCAGGAATTTGGGGGGAGATTTGCCATCTCTGAGTCCCTACCCACCCCCACCCTCTACTAAGTGGTGCAGCTTCCTAGGATGCTCTTGCCTTAGCTTCTCTGCGCTGCTAAAGGGGCACTCATGTTTTGCTTTTCATCTTCCCTGTGTAATGAGACATCCAAAAGCTAATGTTATAGGTCATACTTAGCCCTTCTTAAAGTACTCCAACAAAAGTGCACCCTAGAATGCTAACAAAGATAGTAGTGGTTGGTGAATTGCCCTAATTTCCAAAAGAAGGCATTGAAAACCCCTGGGTAATTCTCAGGTGTCTGTTTTCTTTCTAATCAGAGATTTTAAATGAAATAATCTAAATGTTGTGGAGCTGGATAAGCAAGCTGATCTGGGTGAAAGTCAAGGGAAGAGCTGCTTCTTCCCCACTATCTACAACTCCTGTATGGGCTGCTAGGTGCCCCAAGGGCAATGGCTCCTGATCCCCTGGGGGTCTTTAGAATGCAGATTTTGCCCTACTCTCTGAAATCTACTTTCCTAATAAGCTCCCCAGGTGATTCTGGTCCACAACTGGAGATCGGCTGCTAGAGTTGGTGAAAACAATTTAAGAAAGAAACTTGGGTGACTCAGGCAAAGCACAGGAATTTGTAGGGATGTTTTCGCTGGAAAAATTTATTTCTTTATTTTCCCCTGACATCTCAAGAGATATTTAGATCCCTGCCTTAAATACAAAGGAAGCAAAAAAAAAAAAAAAAGATTAAAAACATGTATAGCAACGTTTCTGGAGCTGATAACATAGACCATATGCAAGAAAGTCATACGTGATAATCTTTGAAGCAGAATTGACTTTGCTGTTTCTGACATTGTTGCCAAAAATAAAAGCAGATTTTCCAGCAAGTTTCCACCTTCTGCGCTTTTTCAAAATCTCCAATCCTTAGCCATCTGCCTTTTTTCATCTACTTTGCAAAATTTCTGGTACTGGCTAGGGATGTCCTTACTGAGGATAACAGAAAGGGTTTCTGACTTGCAACCTTGGTTCAGCTCTCTTCGATGTTCTTACCCAAGGGGTATGTGTGGGTGTCCCATTTACCAACTCGAATTCCTCCTGTTGGGGTGTTCTAGATTCCACTCTTTTCTTCTAGATATTTTAGAGGGCAGGAAAAGTGAACAATAAATATAGAGTTAGGAAGGCAAAGACTATATCAGGGTGCACAGGTTTTTCCAGGCACCCAGTTGTTTTTTACACTGCCCTCAATTAGGAACAAATTCAGTGCAGAACTCTTAGATGCCACCCCAGTAATACTCTAGAGACAACATGTCACAGAATTCTGTGGACAATATGAACTGATGCCTACTTGCTTTCCTTAAATGGCACCAAGCCTGAGCACAATGCTGCTGCCGCCTTATGTCTAAGCATGAAGGAAATATGTCCTTACCGTCAAAGCAAACTTGTGACACAAATAAAGTGAACTGTGGCCCTTCTCCCCCTCCCTTCCACTCATACTTCTCATTTTCCTGCAACCTGTGTGTGCATCTCTGTTTCTTATAATAACTCATGGCTCGTACTCAAATTAGCATCTTTATCCTCAAAATGCCACTTCTTCACAAGAGCACAGCCGTAGGGGGCATCTCTCTACAAGTGAGCAGTTATCTTTGTTCCATCTCTTGGGAGAAAATAGGTTGTCCCCTCAGTACAAGTAATTCTGTTATGTTAAAAGACTTTGGAAAGCACCCAGAGCACTCGCTGTATAAAGTTGGGAATGTCATTTAACCTTTCTGAGCTGGAGTTCTATGTATAACATGGCAGTGATATCATCTATCCATATTGTTGTCTTGAAAAGCTAATTCATCATATTAAATGAAAGTATTTTCCGAACTATGAAGCACTGTCTTACTTCTAACCCAATTGCCTTGACTGTTCTGTGCCCTAGCACACAATGTCCAGCTTCTGAGTCTTTCTCAGCATTTCTAGAAGTCACAAAGGTGATGTCTTGTGTACACTTAGGAATGAATCCACAGTCCACTTTGACAGCAGTCGCATCACTCTGCCCTGCCAAACCTGTGCCTCTCCAGTGGGTACAGTGTGTTCCTCTCCATGCTGGCATTCTTTCCAGGCTCTCCTATGTCTCACCAGGACAGCCCTTGCTGATGGGTTTCCTGACACCCCCCCACACACACACCCAGGACCGCAAAGCCATGAAGAGCTGAGGCAATGTAACTTGGTCTCTATTACATGCATATAGAGAAACAGTTCTTAAATGTAGTATGATACACATAATATGAAATTTGTCATTTTAACTATTTACCATCTCAATTATTAAATTTTCCATTTTAACTATTAATGAAGTATACAACTCAGTGCCATGAAGTATATTCCCAACATGGTCCAACAATCACTATCTAGCTCCAGACCTTTTCATCACCCCTGAAGGAAACTCCCTTAGCAGTTTACCCATTAGCAGTTACTCCCCATTTCTGCCACCCTCAGATCTAGCATCTACTGCTCTGCTTTCTGTGTCTATGGATTTGCCTATTCTAGACATTTCCTATAAATGGAATCATATAACATGTGGCCTTCGGCATCTGGCTTTTTGTGTTTTGCCTCATATTTTCAAGGTTACTCTGTGTTTTTCCTTGGTGCTCTTTCCCTAGGACCAGGCTTGCACCAGGGGAATGAGCTAAGGGTGAGTTTGGATAACCATTACCACCATACTCTTTCCAGAATTCCTAGTCACTTTCAGTGATAAGCCCTGCCACTCCCTTCCTCCTTAACACAGGTCCTCTGCCCTCTGTAAACATGAGGCAACTCTAGTTCTCAGACATGCCTAAAGGCTCATAGACATCAGCAGTGAGTAATAGCTTGTGCTTCTTCCTAGCAGGCTCTCAAACCCAGTTCACCAGGTTGCCAACCATGCCCACATAAGGCTGGACCTGGAAAGTCAAAAAAAATGCTGAAGTGGAGATCCTGATTGAATGATTAAAATAGTATGTTATATTTTGGCATAAAGTAGGTTAGAGTGTTGCCAAAAATCCCACTTCCTTTAACATTTGAGTGTCATTTTGCAAAATATAGGACATGTTTGCATTTCTCTAGAATCTTTCATGGACTTGCTTTTCAAATGCAGGTAGTTATAGTGCTTTTGACTTTTCTTATATAAATTCCATCCCATATAATTCTGATACGTCTGGTGGTATGGCTCGTATTTGTGTACGAGATTTACTGAGAAAACTTTTAACAAAGATTCAATATGAGGAATTCTTTCTGATTTACAGTTGGTATATAGAAATCAGACAAATGAAGGATTCTTGACTACTCCTTTGTCATATTATAATTTATTTGAGAAGTTTTAAGACATTGATTTTGCCATAGCACTGCTCTCTTCTCTCTGGGAACTTCAGGTTGATGGAATTTTGTTTTGTGGTTTTTTTTAAGAGATTAAGTTTTTAAGTTTTAAAAATGCATTTCTTTGCATCTCTTTTTCTTTCATAGCTCTTGTTATTGTAGTTAAATTTTACACTTAACATTGGCCTATGTAGTGTACAGTAACCAGACATAGAGGAAATAATTCTAAACGGACATCATTACCAGGGAAGAAAGTAAAATCTTTACTCTTCTATGCCTAGGGTAAGAGTTTTACCCCAACTAGCATCATTTTATCTACAAACATTTTTTGTAGCTCAAATATGTCTTTGAACCCTCCTAACTTTTATTCATCTTATTTTTTCATTCTTCTATGTTGATATTTCACTATGTTTTATCCAATGAACTATTTAGAGGAGCTGTATTCTCACATTTTTTTACTCTCATATTCATATGATTGTGCAAGTGGCTTTGGGTTTTTTAGACTAGAGTTACATTCTGAATACCCTTCCTGCTTTTTTTTAAGTCCAATACATACCTGAACATACTTTTTTCCCATCATTTTTTGCTTGTAGATGCCAAATTTGTTTATGTAACTTGAAGGGGTTTTGCTTAGGTTTATGCCTTTCTAGTCAAGTTGCTGTTATGGGAAAGAAATATCCTAGCAATATGAATTTCACCGACTTAAAGGAAAGAAGACACATTTGGGACCATGGCTCATTAGTAGGTTAGGGTCTGCTGCACCTACCCGTCTGCCAATATCTATCTGCCAATATTCCCCAGCCTTTCCTGTTTCTAAATGTTGATTTAGATAAACGCTTTTCTAACCAAAATGAAACGGTATGATATTTAAGTCAACCATGAAAATAAGCACTGACATATGTGCCCCACCTGAAAAAAAATCAGGATAGGCTTGATTTGAATCAGGCAGGAAGCCAGATACAGTCAGGTTCCCAAAGTCTGAAACTCCAACAAAAGGAGAGAACAGGCCCCACTCCCTGAGGATCCTCCAGATTGTAGAAGATCTTGGGAGGTCAGAATGGAGCTGGGCTCCCAGACTCTCTGTAAAATATGATTTTGTACAATAGAGGGTGGGGAAAGTGACAAAAACTAGGTCTTCCTCAAAACGTTCCAATAAAGGGGAATGATTCCGGGGTACTTTCCGGCCCTAACTCAGTCATACCACTGCTACCTCTAGGGTCACATCACAAGCCCCAGAACACCCTGGCTTTACATGCAAGGCAGGATACACACTGAACTGTTTGCAGAGACCTAGAGTAATTCAGTAGCCTAGTGAGGACTTGCTATCCCAACTGGCACCTCTTGGAAGTCCTACATAGCACCTGAGATTTCAGAATTGGTATTTGGTACCCCTGTGAAAGGTCACAAGCAATTGGTTTGTTTGTTTTTTTTTTACCAATACGGCTACACTTTCCTTTAAACAAACATGATTTATATGTTTAAAATCTGACTTACATCACAGGTTAATTGAGAGGATACATCTTCCTACAAAGTTCATGAGATAGGCTCTGTACCCTCTCTAGGGCTTAGAGTCATTCAAAACTTCCTAGACCCTAAGTTCCAGGTAGCCCATGCTGCATATTGTCCCTCAGAAGTATCACCCAAGCTATCTGTTGTCTGGGTGTTTCTTCAGCCTAGAACATCCTCTCTTCCTGAACCTCACTCTCCCGAACCCTCCCTGCTCATAATCACATCTGTCAGAAATGCTGCCTTGGCCTGTCTAGCCCACAGAAGCCCCCTCTCCTGACTCTCTTAGACCTTTTGGTCAGTTTCACACTGTTGCCTATTAGTCAATTAACAGATAGGTCTCAAACATCAACTATTAGCAGGACTCTGTAACAGATACTTGACTTGATTGTTTCTTTCCAGTTAAGCTTCTTTGATTGTTTCTGAACTTGATTGTTTCTTTCTAGTTAAGCTTATTTACTCAAATAGACTATAGTATAAGCTCCTGGAAGGCAGAACTATGTCTCCTTTTTAAGACCTACAAATTGCCCGGTACATTACCAGTGCCTGGCTGGCATTCAATACACTTTTAAAAATGATTTTTAACTTTACCAAAATAGTTACTGGCTAATTTTCTTACAGAGAAATTTCCTTAGGTGCCCTCAACATATGGTTCAAAGTATGTGTATTTTTCAAGAACATATTTGTTGTGGGAAGGTAGGTATATCATACATCACTTTATAGAACCAACAGATTTTTTTTTAATGAGCGCTTGAAAAAATAGGGCCTAGTTTAATGTAGCAAAAGGGAGTTATTACCTTCGGAAATCTTGTCTCGTTCTAGGTAGAAGAGGTAGGAAAGCATTGCAGTCAAGGCTGATGTGTTCAACAATGATCCTTACATTTATTAATTCATGGGATTGTTTGAAAGTTTTTCAACTGAGATTTAGGCAAAGAAGGAAGTGAACTTGGCTTTTAACCCTAATTTTCTCTAGACCATTCTTAGGTCAAACTAACTGGTTCCAGCTGCAGAAATTGTTCAGTGTTAGATGTATATATGAGAACAAATTTTGTGTCCTTGGTGCTAAGACAGCCTCTCCCACCAACTCTTACCTTTCTCATTAAAAAGAAAAAAATTTTTTTTTTTAGAAAACAGGATTTATTGAGAGGACAGAAAAGCTCCCACAGTGGGAGGGGACCCAAAGGAGTTGCCCCCCACATTTTTTTTAATTGTTCCAAATATATATTTATATAAACAAATGAAGTTGAAAATGACATATGGTCTCCTTTTAATGTCAAATATAAATAATATGCTATATAATTACAAAACATCTGGAACTTTATATTTTAAAATGTTAAGATATGGAGGGCACACCTCATCAACAAGGGTAACTGCAAAATGGAACATTTGTATACTTACCCTGAATTGTACCCTACATCTTTAAAATAAAAAAATTAAAAATAAATAAAGAAAATAAAATATTAAGATATAAAAAGAAAACACCAAGGCAAAGACATAAAATAGAACTAGAGAGGATGTTAATACAGATCAAATCAATCCACTTCTTATGGGGCGGCCACAAAGGTTGGTCTAAAGCTTTCTTATTTTTTTTTTTTTTTAGTCAATATTTTCATTTTATTTTTTGTTTGTTTTATTTTAAAGATGTGAAGTACAATTCAGCATTAGGTATATACGTGGTCATTGTACAGGTAAAGTTTGGGCCTCCCTTTGGTCCTCACTTCGCCCGATTTGAAATCAGGTACGCTTATGAATGTTGTGCTTCTCCCCCTCCCTCCCCAGCAGTATCTCACTACTGCCCATTCCTTTCTTATAGTATTATGGTAAATGTTCAGGGTCTGCTTATGAGTGAGAACATGCGGTACTCTGTTCTTTGTTTCTGGGATAGATCACTGAGTATGATAGACTCTAAATCCATCCAAGTCCATATGTATGGCCTTTAAAAAGAAAACCTTAAAGGATGCTTTTGCTTCCTCAGTTCTGTTCCTGTCCTTGAGGTGCTGATATGCCTAATCATTACACTGTTCAGTTCACATTCACTTAGTATGTTCCTCCCGGTGTGGGGGCTCTGCCTCCTTTATCAGCAGGCAAAAAAATCAGATGTAGACTTTTGACTCTGCAAAATGGAGACGCATGTACTATCTTCAAATTTTAAAAAAAATGCATTGAAGAAACTTGAAACTAAGATGTCTAAGCAAATGGGTGGAGGTCTGAAGTAGCAAGTGAAAATGATACCATTAATGCTATTAATGATAGATGAAAAGGAGATTGCAAACAATTTCTTCTTCAGTTCTTAACTCCAGTCAATCACTTACCAAAAGAATTAAACTGGCTGAACTTTCAAACTCTAAACCAAATCTTGAAAGTAAGTGTATTTCCCAAGCAGCACGGAAAGCAAAGGAAGACAGAAGAAAGTACTTTAAAAAATCATTCTCCGTTCCTAGCACACCCCTTCACTTATATTGCCCATTGCCTTTAAAATTCTTGCATGGTGTGTCACATTCCGGTCCTCCCTAAATTTTAAAATTTCCCAAGAAGAGAGTTTCTTCCTTCCAGTGCCTCACAACCCTCTGCAACGCCAAAGAGCTTCGGGTGGAGAGGGCAAGCTTATTCTAAAGGAGACCCTTCTCAGCTTGCACAGGACAAGCTGTCAAGACGCAGCGAGACGGTCTGTCGTATTTATCTCACTTCACGTTCACTTTCTCTCCTTGTAGCTACCTCATCCCTGAACTCCCAGCTCCAGCAGCTCCAGCTCCAGCTCCAGCAGCAGCAACAGCAACAGCAGCAGCAACAACAGCAGCAACAGCCTCCACCGCCAAGCAGCCAGCATCCACAGCCAGGCCCCCAGGCGCCCTCGCAGTCCCAGCAGCCGCAGCCCACCCTGGCCCAGCAGCCGCCACCTGCCTCCCAGCAGCTGCCAGCTCCTCCGTCTCAGCTGCAACAGGCTTCTCAGCCCCAGCAGCACCAACCCCACTCCCACCCCCAGAACCAGAACCAACCGTCTCCAACCCAGCAGAGTCCAAGCCCCCCACAGAAACCCAGTCAGTCTCCAGGGCATGGCCTGCCTTCGCCGCTCACGCCACCCAATCCTCTACAGGTATGCTCCCCATGCTCCCGTTCTCCCCCAGGAGCACAGAGGTCCCTTCTGTGGGGTTGTGCCATCCCCAACGGCAGAGGGCCAGCAAAACGTAGCAGCCAGTTCTGCAGCGCCTAATTCAAATTGATCTCTTAGACACCGGGAAGAGGAAGCAAATAGCAGGCAGCTGGGGATGCATGTAAACGAAACAAATAGAAGCCCACTGATGTTGCCCTCCAAAGGATAAATGTTATCTGTTTCCTTCTGTGAGAGGCCAGCACTATAAGTGCACTTGTAGCCTGTAATAATTCCATTTTATGATACTTTTTGAAGGCAGCAAAGATAGCATCCAATTAAAATTATTACTAGCACAGTTTTGTAGCCCCATGGAGGACTGCATCTACTGTCCATGAAGCATGGTGGTTATTTCTCTATATTATGAATACAACAGTGTCTTACCTTAAGTACTTTGTGCTCTTTTGTTTCTATTTTTCTAAAGACTCTCTAGGGTTAGGAGGGCAAAGAAATTTAGCCCCAGTCTTATGTCCCAGATTCCAACCATTACTCCGCAGACTAACAACTACTCTAAATTCATGCCGAGAGCCTCAGCAAATATGCATCTTTATAAAATAATAAAACTTCAATATATTTACTTTATTACTGTGAGGCTGAGGGCATCAAAAATAGATATTTCAAACTAATCATGAAAACTCATCTTTAACCTACCTATTGAGGAGGAATGAAAGGCATTCAGGAATATGTAACTTTAAACTTCAGAAGAACATTTTTAACTTAGGTACCTTTAAAATAAATTAGCTTCAAAACATAATGACTGTGATGTCAACATATCATGCCCAGAAATTAATAGCTCAGTTGAGTGGTGCATTCTTTGACTTGCATAATGATGTTTCCCCTGGTGAGATTTCAAATGACCTTGTGTATCTGTAGTACCATGACAAAGTTCAACAGTGAACAGCCTAGCACCCATTTCAAATGCCAACTCACCCCCCACTTCCTTGGTGGCAGGCATGTACCTCTATCAGTTCAGCCTTCCCCTACCTGAGTATGACAATAGCGATGACATCTTTGGCTTCTAAGTAGCAAAATACACAAAATTAAGACAGATTGGTACACAGAAAAGCAGGTGGGCCAGAGACTTGGTATTTTAGAACTGAGTTTGTTGTCCCATAACTGTGTCTCTTTAAACCTGGATTCTCAGTGGTGGCTCAGCATTTTCCTGGAAATGAAACATTTGAGTGAGATGAGTATTGTGTTTTTCTGGCCAGGGCTACTTCAAATTTGAACATTTTCCTGAGTCACATTTGAAGCTGTACTTTTACAAATCGTACAAGGGTGAGACAATGTAACACCTTTGACAAGGTTCTGAAATGAATATGACCCAAAAAAGTCTTCATTGTACACTTTACATCTTCAGAGTAGGTATCATCACATTTACAAAACGCATGATTACAGCAGCCCTAATGTTTGCAGCATTTGGAATTCAACTCTATCATTCCTAATAACTAGTTTAACGCTTTTGAAAAAACGTTAAATGAGCTGTGCCTATAGACCATGTGACTAAACACATCCTACAATCTAGGCACCAAAATAGGTAAATTACCAAAGAAAAAATCTTGCCCTGCCCTGAGGGATAAAATTACCTAGCTCTGCCCCCCCAGTGTTGTATGTAGTACAGCATTCCTTCCTGTTAATGAAAGCGCTGAGCTCTGTGGACATCAGCCTTCCCTGAACACTGTCAGCATCTTATAAATCTTTATTGGCCAATGAAATCCCAGTGTAGACAAGCCCAGTTGAATTACCGTTGACAGGACTTTAGATGAAGTGACCACTCAGCCTCATGGAAATAAATTCTCTTAGGAGAATTTCCAGAAGTTCTCGTAGCAGTTTCCCAGGGAAATCCAGAGGGTGTTTTGTTTTGTTTTTGCAACAAATGAAGGTGCGCAGCCACATATCCTTCTTGTAACTCTGAGAGAATATTCTGATTTTTCACTATTGGAATTTTAACTTATAATATAATAAATACATTTAGGGTACATGAAAATATAAAGTATCTACTACTTTAATTTCTATGGATGTAATGGATGACCACCAAAAGAGTGACTTGATACAAATTTGTAAAACATTACTGAGCAGGTATACAACTAATTTGAAATAAATCTCTGTCAGTAGGAATGAAAGGACTTTTTTTCCTTAACTATAGGCATGTGTCAAGAATATGAAGAATTTTATGGTTTAAAATTTTTTTTCTACACTAGCTGCAGGGTTTTTTAGTTTGTGGAATGTGGCATGTTTGAACTTTTTAAAAAGAAAACTATTTAAAAGGAACTGCAAAGATATTTAACTCTCAAAGGTAATAATCTTTATAAAGTGTTTTTGTTTGAAGATTAGTAAGGGAATAAAGATCAACTAAATTCGTATATGACAGCTTATATTTCATTTTCCAATTTTTTATTTTCATGTGAGCTTTATCCTTCTACATTATTCAAAAAGTGTCTGAGAGATATTAGTTTAGAAATATAAAATGTAAATTATCAGGGAAAATCAGTAAATCAGAAATGTTTTTCTGTTTGTTTGGTTTTTGGTTTTGGGGGATTTTCTGCTTTAAAAAAACTTTGAAGGATAAAAATGCTGTCACATCTTCAGAAAAAAGGTAAAAGCCGGGCTCGGTGGCTCAGCCTGTAATCCCGTGCTTTGGGAGGCTGAGGTGAGTGGATTGCCTAAGCCCGCGGGTTCGAGACCCACCTGGGTAACTTGGAGAGACCTCATCTCTACAATAAATCAAAAAATCAGCCGGGCGTGGTAGCACATGCCTGTAATTTGGCTACTCTGAAGGCTGAGGCGGAAGGATCCCCGGAGCCCAGTAGGTCAAGGCTGCAGTGGCCAGGAGCGGCCACTGCACTCCAGTCTGGGCGACAGAGTGAGACTCCAACTCAAAAAAAAAGAGAAGAAAAAGTAGATTGTGTAGGTATATTTGGGTGAGATCATTTCTCAAGATGAAAAAACAATTAATAGTGCCGGTGGGTAGTAACACTCTAGACAAAAATTTTCCAAATAGGTTTTTCTGTAATATGGCAGTATAATTTTATTTCACTCTTTTACTCAGTTCGTGAAATGGATTGCATTACAAAACCAGGTTGTTGCTTCAAGCTAGATATGAGTCCCTTCAGAGAAGCCCAGGTAGGGTAACAACTTTGTTAATTTTGATCACTCAGTGTTAAAAGGAGGTCTGGTGGTTTCACGTGGATCCTAGAAGCTGACCTAGTGCCTGGAAGTCTGTCTTTAGAGTCTCCACCCACAGCTTCACTCTTGCCCAAGAGGCCTGAGGAAACATGTTCTAAACAGGGAACACCAGCGCAAAAGTCTTCAGGGGCCAGGAGGTCAGTGTCCATCAGTAGAGTAGTCTTGGTTGTAAACATAAAATTAAATTTTTAAAACAGTATGTGGAACAAATAAAATGCCCTGGTGAACTGAATTTAGCCCTTGGCTTCCAGGATGTATAGCATTCCATACTCCTTATTTCTGCTCAAACTCTCTGGCCATAGGCAGTGGCTGAATCTAAAACTGGAAATATCGAGTTCAATAGGAATAGAGCAGAAACATAAATGGAAGCAAACTTTTTTGGGGAAAGATATGATCTTCTTGTTCCTGGGTAGGAAAAACATACAATTTTAATTTCAATGTATAATTTTGTCTGAATAAAGACACCATAAGCACAAGAATGGTGAAATGCAAGCCTCCTTTCTATGACCTTTGAGATGGATTTTCTTAAAAGTGTCCCTTGAAAATTTTTATTTGCACTGGTAAGATTTCAGGCACTTTGTTAAAGCTCTGATGTACAGATATTCACTTGTGAGTGGTCAGGAGATGCACTGGGCATTGTTGGAGCCCGGTCATGGTATAGGTTGGAAGAAGGTAACTTGAGAGTTTGAGGCCTCGTTCTAGTTCTAACCCTGCCTCCAACCAACTCACAACTTGGATAAGTTGCTCTAGATTGCCTGGACTCCATTTTCCTCATCTGTGCCATCTCAGGTCTTTTTCAGGCCTATGAGTCTATTATCTCAATGTTGGTAGGCCTCTGGAATTTTATTGGCTGTTGAAAACCTGATAGTCTTGAAGAGTCTCTGAGTATTCTTCAAGGTCAGGTTAATTTCTTCGCACTCAGCTGGGTGGCAGAGTAAAAAGAGAGTGGGAGACAAACATAAGTGGGATAATGATAGCAGAAGCAGATTTTATCTTAGCCAGAGAGTCCAAATTAAAGTCAAGTTTTTATCCTCAGAGAGTCACTGTTATAAACTCTGATCCCAGATTGCTTTTCCACACCTATACATTAGAAAAGCTTAAGAAACCAAATGCTGCATTTAACCTTGGCCTTCCGGGTACCATCTTGCATGGCAGGAAGCAAGATAATCTTTTCCTTTTCTTGTTGTATTGAACATTTTAATAAATAACAGAGAGAGAGAGAGAGATCACTGGAAATAGGAGAGTAAAAGCTCTCTGTGCTTGTATGAGGAATAAGGGGCATGGTCACCTCCTCAGAGGGAAAGCTGCTTGAGAGATAGCGTAAAGTGTATTCTCAACCATGTGCATTTGCTAATGGAAAGGTCTAGTTACCACTCAGGCATAGTGGAGTAAAACTGCATCAGAATCCCACCTCTGTTGCACAGTGGACACAGACTTCTAATCTTCTCATTTGACATTTTTCCCACTGGCAAACAGTACGAAGTTCCAAGGTGCATATGTGATGGGAGAGGATGATACATTGTCACTTTTTCAAAAAAGAGCCCAAATCCTTGAGAAGGAATTAGACTTATGTGACTCTCATCTTTAAAGCAAATGGTCTCCAAGTTGCTCATGAAACCCTCGCTACTCCTGACTACCTCAAGAAAAAGTGACTGACCAGAGTGTTCCAAGGAGCCACTTAGTAACAAGAGCAGGTTCATCCCTCTGAGGGCCCCCGTCAGGCATATCAGAGGGAGAGGAATCTGAGCATTATCATCGTGACTCATGAAGTTACTTAACTTAGGAGATGAGGAACCCCTTGAGAACCCCTCAACATAGTCCCAGGGTTTATGTGTGAGGCCTGGCCTGGATAGGGACATATGCTCCCTATTCCTTTACAAATGAAAACTCAGCATCTTGTTATAAAGAAAATAACTTTCCAAATATTAAATAAATCATAGATTCTTAAAAAAAAAAAAAGAAAAGAAATAAAGCAAATGGTCTCCAATCATAGGTCAGCCCTACAAAAAAGGTCCGGTGTCCTGGACCAACCACCCTCCCCCAGCAATTAGTCTTTATCTGTTTACCACAATATCGATCAAGGACCTGTGGGACTAAGTTTTTTCATCTATAAAAGGAGGGGGTAAGAGTAAATACTACCAAGAGCTTCTTTGACTCTATTTGGAGTATTATTTTTACAAACCCCTAAAACCATGTAATGTTGAGTGACCTATGCAGACATATTCCTATAACCCCTTTCTTTGGCCATTGTAAATTCTAGAACACAGACATCTCTACACCTACACAGGGCTGAATCACTGTGTAGAATTCTTCTAGCTAGGACCGAGAACTAAGGTGTGATTATGAAGCACTCAACTTAGATGCAAAATTTGAAGGGACACCCAAAAATTCAGTAGTCAAGATAGATAATATTTGAATGTAACTTTTTCAAAAATCAAAACGAACACCAAAAATCCATGAACAACAGAATTTTAAATTTTATTGGAATCCAAGGCAAAAGGAAAAGTCAGTAATACCAATATTTTGTTGATCATAGATAGTTGGCATTCATTTTTAATTTTTCAGATATTGCGTGTTATTCATCTTGATTCCTGTGTTTTTTGGACATACCCTTAAATTTGGTGCCCGAGGTGAGTGCCTCATTTGTCTCACCCTTGCCCTTTCCAGCTTTGCTACTAGCTGTGTAAATGATTTAGTTAGCAAACATTCTCCAAGGTCAATGACATTCTGTCCACTGTAAATTTTAGCCAGGACTTGGATCTTAACTTTCTAGTTGAACTTGAAAATTGCACCAAATTTTACACAGAAAAAAGAAAAATTCTTGTTGAATAACAAATTGGGTCAAGGACAAGGGTGGAAATTTATCTTTCCCGTTGCACAAAACTAACAAACCTATCATTTTTTTGTTGAATTGAAATGTTATGGCAATCAAATAACTATTTTGGCTGATATTTTTCACTGAACTAATTTATGATTTAATGAAAATGGTAGAAGTATCACTATATACCTCCAGAGCACTCCACGTCATTAAGATTTTTTGAAAACTGGAAGAGTTCACACAGGGTGAGCAAGACTTCCTTCTGAACTAAAGAAAATCTGCCCAAACTCAGAGAGTTAACATGAAAATTAAATATAACATAGTGATGAAAATGCTTTGCATACTATAAGTTTGTTAAGCAAATGTTTATTAGCCTAAAAATATAAAAGAGTATGAATTTATTTATTTCTGTTATACTACCATACAGAAACCTGGGAACTTCATTCATGATTCACTCATTCAGTGAGAAGTCAGGTGGGAAATGAGAATCCCTTTACCCAACCATATTAAGCTCTGAATAAAATAAACAAAACATATTTATCCACATACTCTGCAAGGGACAATTTTTCCTTTTATGAAAGAAAGAAAATCTCCCTTTGGAAAAAAAAAAAAACCCTCAGTTGAACATTACTGACATTTCAAAGAATTTATTACAAGCATTTGAGATCCAGGAGGAATAACAAACTTTATATTGCTTTGAGAGTGGCAGGGGAAAAATTAGTTTACCAAGAATATACTTATATACTGCAGTACTTCTTTGTCATTGCCTAGATTTACCATTCCTGGGTACTACTCTGAAGATTAGTCAAATCATGTAGAAAGGGTTTAACAAAGCAGGCAGCATGTTCACACCACAGGCTATGGAAGCTCACGTCAAGTAGCTTCCAAGATGGTGAGGGTGCCAGACTCAAAGGAGGGGGTGGGAAGATTCTCACCATATTTGAACATGGCAAATGATAACTTCTCAAAGAAAATAGAACCACTCTGATCATGATGATGGAGCAGATCCATGGTCTGTCTGTAGTGAGCTTAGCAAAAAGCCTGGAGCCACATTCAATGTCCAGTCCCATCACTGTCTGCTGGATGGTGGCTGGTAAACTAATCCCAAAATCTAGTTCAAAACACTTTTGAAACAGTTTTGCCTTAATGTGCATAGGGTTTTGTGGCAATTTGAGACCCAAAATGTGCTGGATGACACTACTCTGAATGATAAAAACTTAACCAGTATTTATGTGAACTTAAAACAATATTCTAGTGCTTTCATGATCACATGTTATTCCTCATCTTTTAGCCTCAATTCATTTCCACGAGTTTGGGGTAAATTTTCCACAAGGCTTTTAAATTATCTTCCAAAGTATAGACTTGCAAGTGAATATTCTCCAGGTCATAAAGAAAGCACTTTTAATACTAGCTGTAAACATTTATTGAGCACCCATGGTGTGCATTGTCCTAGGGAAGGTTTGCAGAACAGACAAGGTGGTGTCTTAGTGAGACTGTGGTCTTTAGAAGCAGACAGACCTGGGCATGAATGCAAGCTCTGCTGGACACACGGGTGGAAATATACTGCTGAGGCTGTTTTCCCATGGACTGGATAGTTGGTGTGGGAATTATATGAAATTACTTATTGAGAGCATCTAACTTGGTTTCTGATAGAGAGCTGGCACTCAAAAAATATTAGTATCCTTCCTGCCTTTTTTCTTCCTTGACTATAGATATAATCTAAGAAGGAATATGAGACAAATGGATGCATTCAAAGTTGAACAAAAAGCAAATAGTCATGAGAATATAAAAATGCATGTGTACACAGTAAAATTATGCACTACAGGCTACAGAAAAACCCTTATTAGCTAGAATGAGGTTAATACTTGCATGCCAGTTTTGTAACATTATCCTGAATCAAAAGACCGAGTCTAAGACTTAAAGACTTCTCACTTGAATGCACAGAACCTCAGTTTCACCATTAATTTTTTTTTTTTTTTTTTTTTTTTTGAGTTGGAGTCTCACTCTGTCACCCAGCCTTGACCTGCTGGGCTCCGGCGATCTTTCCGCCTCAGCCTTCCAAGTAGCTGGAACTACAGGTGCACAACCATTAATATTTTTTAAGAACCAAAATTATATTTTCCTGTAAATCCCCAAGTTATGGCTTAGTATATGGAAAAAGAAGAATCTATATGATCTCAGTTCTGCTACTAAATAACTTGGGGACCACGGGCAAGTCACCAAATCTCTTGGGGACTCAGTTGTATTACTTAATATATGAAAAGTTTGTATTTAATGATTATTAAGTCATTTCCATTTCCACATTATATTTATGAAATAAAATAAATAACATGGTTTGAATTATGTGGAAAGAATTAACCATATATGTACCACACCATAATCCACAGCACATATGCAGTTTTTCAAGAAAAACTCCTGATAATCTTAGGCTCACATTTGTGGTATGTTTTGAAATTTACAAGTGCATTTCTGTATACCTTATTTCATGCATTGGCTTTATGGGTTCATAGTTCTAATCAGAATATTCATGACCATTTATTGGATGATTTGGATGATCTCTATGTACCTCATACTAAGTATTTCAATCTCTCAACTTTCTCCTCACAACAACCCAGAAAAGGCAAAATGCTCTTCATTCAGATCCAAAGAAACTGAATCTCAGAAAGTTGAAGCAAACTCCTCAACATCACTATTACTGGTTGAATTTTCCAATATTCCAATATTTCCAATATTCCAATATTCCAATCTTGTGTGTCTGACTTCAGTGTCTCTATATTTTGCCACCTCTGCAGTGTTCATTTTGGTTATTAGTGCAATACATACATAGTCTTATGTCCTTATTTAGCTACTGGCATTTTTCAAGTCAGCATTTCCCAAAGTATCTTCCACAAAACTCTAATCCAAAGAAATGCTCTTGAAAACAGATTTCATGGTAGTTAGGTAGATAGATGGACATATAGATAGACAGATACTGCATACTATGTGTTTCTATGTATTTCTCAATGATTGCTTAAGTACTGAAAGCTAAAAGATGTCCTGCAGTAAAGATGCCTAGTTAAGAAATTCCAAAACTTATGGAAACACCTCAGCCTTTTGTTTCACAGAATGCTAATCAATAACCCATGGAAAATCCTCCAGGAATGTCTGCCCTAGAGCCTCCTTCTCTAATAGGTACAGGATCAGCACAACTAAAAAAAAAATAACCTCTCGTTCCCTTACCCAGGACAGTATGCAGAAATCTACAGACCAGATCCAATGGGCTAGACAGTGGAGGAAAGAAAGTATCGAAAGGTGAGGAAAGAGGGGAAGGAAAAACTGAAAACCAAAGTAAGAGCAGGGAAAGTCAAAACAGTCGGCAATGAGCAAAATCATTTGGTAAAAGAGAATCTGACTGGTTTGCTCCTCATGGCAGCTGACATCTTGGAGATCTTCTCTTTCAAACAGTCTTATTTCTCCCTTCCTCTTCTTCACTGTCTGCTCTTTCTCCGGCTCACACACCAGGTGTCATGCCTCCCCATGCCCCAGCTGGAGAACCATGGGCAGGCTGCCAGGGGACCACATAGCCCCTCAGATCCATGTGATCAACAGGACTGGGAGAGATCACACAGTCTCCTAACCTAAGCTGAACCTTCCTCATCTTTTGACTGAGGAAATTTTCAGTGCTCATGAGATTCTCCCAATCCCCTGACAGTCTTACCTCTGTCCTTGTGTTTTAAGAGGATTTGGATTCCAAACAACAGGTCAAGTCAGTCTGAAATCAGCATGGCAAGCTAGGACTAAGTCATCCAGAGCACCAGGCTGTCAAAACTCCATGTCTCTGGGACATTATCTTAGTTATAAGGCTTCCATCCTGCTCTTTTTCCATTTACTGTTTTTAAAAATGGACTCTCAGGATCACTGGTATTTTCCTTTTCTTTCATCCTCCACTGTTAAGAACAAAATTGGGCATTCTGGCTTAAGATGCCAATCCAGGGGCCCAGTGAGTACAGCACTAAAGCAGAGAAAGGCACTATGTTGAAGCCTGCAAGAGAGGTGCCCCCATGGTAAAGGTTCAGGTGCCCCATGGAGTGACTGTTTCCCGGACAGGGCAATTCTGTGTCCTTGGCCACTCAGTGAGGATGCCTCTGAGGCTACAGATGAATGCCGTGGTGGAGGGTGTGCTCTGCATTGGTATGCTGACAGCTCTGCTCTCCGAACTAGTGGCTGTCTCTGAAGGCCCAGCTGAGCTCCGATCAATGCAACCCTTCTAGTCCATTTTGCCTGAACTGTTGTTCAACAGGGATCAGCCTGGCACCCCCACTTAGTTTTCCACACCAGGAGATATTCAACTGTCATAAAAAAAGAAGTGAAGTGAGAGAGCCCCTTCTTTTTCCCAGCTGGACTCCATATCCTCCCAGAGACTAACTGCTCTTTCCAGAGATGAGTTCTCTGTCCTTATATTGTGAGGTTGCCTATGTGGTATTTAAGGAAAGAGAATAAAGAAATGTTTAGAGAGGGTTCAGAGAGGAAAAGATTTCAGAGAAACCCTCTTACTTGTTCCCCCAAAGAAAGCTGTCTGAAGTCTAGTTGGCTTGGAAACTTCTATTTTTAAAAAATTAGAGGGAAAATAATCTTGTGCTCCTGTCTAAGGTTCAAAAAAGTAATATTCCTTAGAGTAGTTACCCCTTCCAACCCTCAGCACTCCATGGACAGAATCTGGCCAATCTAGAATAAAGCCAAAGAGTTCTTAGAACCAACCTGGACAAGGAAGAAAGTTATTAAAGGCAGAAAGTAAAGATGAGGTGTTTCCCAAGCTTCTTACATGCAGTGATCACATTGAATCTATTTTAAGCATCTTCAAGGTACAACCTACATGCCATTTTCATTGCCAGTGAGACTCTCTAAGTGATAAGGTGAGGATCTTCATACCAGAAAGGAAGACCTGCACAAGTCAAACATTTTGGGGACCTTGCCTGGCTGACAACTGCCCATCCTCTTGTCAAGTACAAGTCAAACAATTTTCGAACAGCTGAGGCCAGGCACTCCTGCAGCTGTATTTTGTTTAATTCCCTTATGTTCTTTTTTAAGAGAAAATTTGCCAATTTTGTGGCTGTGGTTCTTAATGTTGGCTGTACGTTGGGGTCATCTAAAAAAACATACCAATGCCTGGGTCTCACCCAGAGATTCAAATTAAACCAGAGTGGACATCAGCATTTTTAAAATTTCCAGGAGATGCCAATGTGCAACCAGGGTTGATGACAACCATTTATGGTCTAGTAAATAAGCTCCCATTTATTCACTTTTAAAAGAGCAAATTCTTACTCTTTGTCTCTACAAACTGCTTTTTACCATAAGTGTCGGTTGTGTGAGTCGGTGCTGACTTTACTTTTATGATATAATTAAGACTGGGTCTTCATTTCCAAAAAGAGTGAGCTGGCATCACTCCTACTCTACCCCTTCCTAGATACACAGGCCATCAGGGATAAACCACATCTGTGCCTTGTCAGAGACCTGAACCTCTCCCAAACTCTGGAATTAGGATATCTTCAGAAAGATCTCGAACTTGGTAATTCACATCTGACACTCAAAACACAACGGGGAAATAAATAATTCTTTTATAATCTTTCACATCCTCTCAAAACAAAAATGACTACTACAGATTGAGAGCTACTTAGATACCCCACAGCTGCTAGACATTGTCTTATCTAGTCTGTACTAGGGCTTCTTAAGCTTGTATTTGCATATTAATCCCCCTGGAACCTTGATAAGTGTAAATTCTGATCCAGTGGTTCTGGGGTAGAGAGTCCAACCCAGATGCTGCATTTCTAACTGGCTTTCAGGTGATGCTGTTGCTGTTGGTTCTCGGCCCACATCTTGAATAGTAACGCTTTACTCAACGGTACTGCTGAGTGGTATGCCTGGGACTACTAGCTCCATTTCACACGTGAGGAAGTTTGGTGTCAGATTAGGTGTAAGGACCTACAAGAGGCAAGATAACTGAGGTCTCTCTGATGTCAAAACCCTATCTGCTGTGCTAATCTATATCTTATTAACCTTTTCTATTGTGGGGATTTCCTCTTTATAAAGAGATCTCATTTAAATCACATACTGATTTCTTTTTTTACAGATGAAGATAGAGGTAGAAAAAGAGCTGTTGGAAGAATGACTCTCACCTTCACACCTGTCTGAGCTTTCCTGTAGCTTAAGTCTTTGTCATAACTCCTGCTTTAAATCTTGATCTTATTGCTCAAAAATCAGTAACTCTGAGGTTGGGGGTGAGGATAAGACCATTCTTCTCTTTTATAAGAAAATATTTGAGTTTTGTGGGAACCATTTCTATCAAATTGAAACACAGAAACAACTACATTAAAGTGGTCTGTGACCACTAACTAAATTAGAGACTAGATGACTAACAGGATCCCTGTGAGAAATCAGAGGGTCTCATGAATTTTTAGGTCCAAAATCACCTTGCTATAGATCTCTGAAGATTGATCACACATACCTACGCCCCCACTGTCTTTCATGCAGCAATAACAGTGCATTTGAGACTGTATGTCTCAGTAAGTGCAAGTGAAGGCATCGTTTCAAACACTTTTTTTCAGGAGCAAAAGTCAAGATACAAAACAGTAAAAATGATCCTCTAAATACAGAGGCCATACAGAGTCAGAATGGGTTCTTTTTACCTGATTTCAGATCCTATTGTGGTAGTTTGTAGAAATGTTTTACCTTCCTAATGGGGGAGGGGATTACAGAATGACACTCATAGGTAAGCATTTTTACTCCAGGCAGGTCTGTTTTCAGAAATAGCCAACTCTGTTAGAAAGTGGAATTAACATTATAATAATTGGGAGTGGTACCATCATTGTAAAACAATGTTTTCTTGTTAGAATGGCAGAAGAGTCTTCAAAAATACCTGCCCTTTCAAAAGTCTTGGCCTGTCTTTTTGTATTTCCTGCAAGGAGGTATGTAGACCCCATAACCCAGGCAAAGCCTTGACACGTGCTTAATGTCTGCCTACCCTAGATGGAACAGGCAGGGTCCTGCTGATTAAAAGACTTTGGGAAGGACTCTCATTCATACCTTCGTCTTCAAAGAACAGAAACCTAACAGATCTTGTACACATATCAGCCTAAGGATGCATAAATGAATGCATGCTTGGCCTAAAAGAAAACAAGTTAAGAAAATAAACTCTTATGCCCTGCCAACCCACATCCACATCCAATGTGTGTTTAGCTGTGTACTTGCACTAAAAGGTAGACTATATGTATGTAGATAGACTATATATATATAAATCCTCATTAGTTATATTTCAGTGTATTCAATATTTATGTGTATGTATAATTGTGTTTGTTTGATAGATACATATGCACATATTAATTTAAAATCTTTTTTAGAAACACCGTCTCAGGAATTCTGTAAAGTGTCCACTTGTGATCCATGTAGTTTGGGCAAATCAGTGGATTGTAAATACATGGGAGGAAATGACATTGTCTGGGGCTTTTCTTTCTTTCCTTTCCTGCCTGGGACGTTTTGAGAGAATGACTAAGCAGGCCGGAGATTATGAATTTGCTTAAGTGTGAATGGCTGATTGCAGAGTGAGGCCCAGCCCTTCCCGAAGGTGATGGACTGGGCTGCAGGTCTTCACACTTGATGCCTGGATTTGACTCGGAAAGTCTGCCAAGTCTTTTACTCGGAAATTTATCTTAATTAGATCTGAAAGACCTGCCACAGCAGAATAGTCACACCGATTAAAATGAAAAACAGGAGAAATTACTGATCAAATTAATCATAATGTCGGGTTACAGCTGTAGGTCTGATGTAATTTGCCACTCCAGTGAGTTACATCGGCCCAGGCTCGGGAAAGGAAGCTGGCTTTACGCTGATCCGTAACACCCGCCCGCTCCAGGCGGCCCGGCAGGAGGCTGATTCCATTCATTTTCCTGGCTTGCTCTGACCTCTCTGCTGCAACTAGAAACAAATCAGGCACCAAACAAATGAGGGGGATGCAGACAGGGAGAGTAAACAAGAAATATTCTCTTTTCCAACAGATTGTGCTATTGTAGTGTTTCAAAATGGTGAGCGTTTAAATCTTGGCCGGGTGGGCTTGGGCCTTCTGCTTGCTGGGCTTTGTGCTTTTGGTTTTTCCACTTAGCCTCCTTTTAGTTTTACTTGTGGTAACCTGACATTGATTAGATGCAGAGTGGGAATCAAAAGGTCAGAGGACAAAACCTTTGACTCCGAGCAATGGGAAAAAAACCTTTAGAAAAATCTCCTTGCCAACATGGCTCTACGTCTAGGACAGGGATTGAAATAATCTAAAGTGTCACAGCAGAGGAAGGAGAAACCTAGGTTGTGAGATCTGATTGTCCTGATGTAGGTATGGCCCCAATTTTCTAATTTTTAAATAAATATCACTTTATACAATACCATGTGCTTGGAGTTGAATATACTGTTTTTTAAACAAAACAAATCAGACTCTAGATCCTTTTCGTTGTATAACCCTGAATCTGTGTTTCATTCAGCATTTACGAACCGTTTACAAACCTTGTCTCCCCATTAAAGATTCAAAGAAGAGGACCCTAAAACATACCCCAGGATAGACATCCGATTGGGAATTCCCATAAGTTAGAATTGAGGAGCAATGTAGAACTTCACTTCAACCATTTCTGCCTTATCAGAGAACTAGATAAAGAAAATTCAGCTTTTCCTGGAAGAAAATCATCTTAAAACAGAGGTTTATTAAGGCTGGGCATAGTGGCTCACGCCTGTAATCCCAACACTTTGGGAAACTGAGGTGAGAGGCTTGCCTGAGCCTACGGGTTCAAGACCAGCCTGGGCAACTTGGTGAGACTTCATCTCTACAATAAATCATGGTGAGACCTCATCTCTACAATAAATCAGTCATGGTGGCACACACTTGTAGTTTCAGCTACTTGGAAGGCTGAGGTGGAAGGATCGCCTGAGCTCAGCAGGTCGAGTCTGTGGTGGCCATGAGCATGCCACTGCACTCCAGCCCGGGTGACAGAGTGAGACTCCAACTCAAAAACAAACACACACACACACAACAGAGGTTATGGAAAAGGAACGGGGAGAAGTGTTCTCCTTTCTAGTCAATAATTACCAGATGCGTTTGGAGCAGTAAGACCTTTCGTTTTGACCATATCATGGGCTGCCCAAATCCCACTTATTCATCACTGGGGGACCAGAGGTTTATTCCCTCTGCCCCCAGTTTGAAAAGGTTCCCATTGTCTCTCCTTCTTCTGGGAATGAATCTGGCACATTTTGTAATGGAAGGTCCCTTGAACCGAGGAATGGGCAATTACAGAAAACAGGCTGGCCTTGGCACTCAAGAGGCTGTGCCTTGGGACCCTTCTAGGGTATCCTTGTGAAGCATTAGGTGGGGCCATATGCCCAGAGTGGGGAAAGAACATAATGTTTTCCATATTATTGTGAGTGATTATTTAGTCAGTTTAGTTGTTTGTAACCAGCATTTTTTTTTTTTTTTTTTTTTGAGTTGGAGTCTCACTCTGTCGCCCAGACTGGAGTGCAGTGGCCGCTGCCGGCCACCGCAGCCTCGACCTGCTGGGCTCCTGCGATCCTTCCACCTCAGCCTTCCGAGGAGCCGGAATTACAGGCATGCGCTACCACGCCCAGCTGATTTTTTGATTTATTGTACTACAAGATGAGGTCTCGCTGCCCAGGCGGGTCTCGAACCCGCGGGCTCAGGCAATCCACTCACCTCAGCCTCCCAAAGGCGCGGGATTACAGGCTGAGCCACCGAGCCCGGCTGTAACCAGCATTTTTTAAAGAAAATAATAAAAGAGAATAGAAAATGCCAGGGCATATTACACATAGAAAAGACTATGATACTTTTTTTCTTAAAAAAAAGTTAGAGACATATATATATATATATACACATACTGAGGAATAGATATAATTGTCTGTATATACGTATATTTTTATATGTATGTATGTGTTGGCTTGAGATGTCAAATGTATTTCTCACTATGGGGCAAGGTCAGAAAAATTTGAAGAACCCTGCACTGAAAGACCTGGATTTTCAAGTAGGCAGAGACGGCATTTCTGAGGCCTATAACAAGTCAGGAAGGAGATTTATCCATATCCTAACATATTACATATGATGATTCTAACGTTGCACGTGATAATGATAAACATCAAACACCCTTCCCAGAAGTCAAAAAGAACAGAAAAAGAAATGCCCACCACTCCCAACCCCCGCCCACACATGCACATCTTGCAGGGAACTTCAAGGTTCAATGTTACATCCATACCTATGTCATTGAAAGCACACCTCAGTTTAATGGCTTAACAAACCTATTAAATTAAGAGACTAAGTAATATATTAAAAACTGACAAAGTAGTCCCATCAAATATGAACAGATGATTCTAAAGGGCACAGAACCCCACAGTTATTCATGATGAATTGCCTCAATTAGGTTCTTGGAGAGAGCCATGTTCCCCAGGAAGGCGCGAGTAGTAAGCCACATCTCCTGGTCAGTCCCCTGGTCGGGACTATTGAGATACACATCCAAAGTGCCTGGAACTTTTCTCAGTTCTCCCACCTGGTCCAGTCCAAGGGCAGAGCTGTCATCATCCTCCCTGACTTGATCTTCCTACTTCTGTTTTCTCTCTGATCTAGTCCATTTTGCATACTACTGCCATGTTAACCTTTCCAAAAGAGCATTTAGTTCACGTTGCCTCCATACTTAAACCCTTTTTTTGGCCTCCTTATCCTCAACATTCTGGCATTACCCACCACCCCATCTCCCACCACCCTCTGCTGCATTCAGCCTGGTCTCCCATTATGCCCTGATGTGCCCCACACAGAACCGCCCTGGCTTTGCTGGTCTATGACCCTTGCCTGGAATGCCCACTCTTCTTGCCAAGAGCCCCGCACGACTCACTTTACATCCTGTTCCTTCCGCCAAGCTCCCACAATGGCCCAGCCCTCAATAATCACTCTGTTTTCTGAACTCACACATTGTACACTTAGTGTGTGCTCTTTAAGTCATTTTTTTTTCTTTTCAGCTTTTTAATGGACACATTTATTATCTTACTTAAATTATAAGCACCTCAAGAACAGAGACTATGTCTCACACCTCTATGTAACCTAGGTCTGCCAATAATTGCTGTAAGTAATGATTTCCCATAGACTATCTTAAAATTATTTGCAAAATTACATGACAAAGATAACAATTACTAATGAAAGAAACAGAAGCTATTTATTGTTAGAACAATGCCTTGTACATGATAAGGACTATAAAAGCCTTAGATCTCTGAAACTGTTTCCTCTCTGAAACTGTTTCACCTCACCCTTCTCTGTACCATCCTATCAGGGAGAAATGCAGACTTGATTAAGGCTGCTTTAAAGTGATTTCTTTTAGGGGGTAGGAAATGTATATCAAAGTAAGGGCCATCAGTTTCTTTTATTTATTTATTTTTAATTTTAAAGATGTGGGGTACAACTCAGGATTAGATATACAAGTGGTCATCATAGGTAAAGTTTGGGCCTCCCTTTGGTCCTTATTTTGCCTGATTTGAGATCAGGTACCCTTATTGATGTTATATATATACCCCCACTCCACTCCCTGCCCAGTTTCTGAGTACTGCCAATCAATCCCTTTCTTATAGTATTATGGTGCATGTTCAGGGTCCACTTATGAGTGAGAATATGTGGTATTCAGTTCTTTATTTCTGTGATAAATCACTGAGTATAATAGACTCTAAATCTGTTCAAGTTGCAGCAAAGTCCATATGTTGTCCTTCTTTATGGCTGCATAGTATTCCATCATGTAAATGTACCACATTTTTTTAATCCAGTCCAGTATCATGGGCTCCATGGTTGGATCTATGTTTTTGTTATTGTAAATAGTGCTGCAATAAACATGCATGTGCAGGTGTCTTTCTTGTAGAGTGATTTAAGTTCCTCCAGGTATATTCCCAGAAGGGGGATTGTTGGGTCATATGGAAGGTCAATTTCTAGTTTTTTTTAGGAATTGCCACACTGTTTTCCATAGAGGTTGAACTAGTTCACATTTCCTACCAACAGTGTAGAAGCATTCCTTTTTCTCTGCATCCTCATCAGCATCTGTTGTCTTGTGTTTTATCAATGATGGCCAGTCTTACAGGAGCTAGGTGATATCTCAATGTGGTTTTGATTTGCATTTCTCTGATGATTAGTGAGGCTGAGCATTTTTTCATGTGTCTGTTGGCTGCTCATATGCCTTTTTTTGAGAAGTGTCTATTCATGTCTTTTGCCTACTTTTTAATGGGGTTGTTTGTTTTTGTTCCTTTAGGCATGTTGGGTTCCTTGTAGATCCTGGATATTAGGCCTTTGTCAAATATGCAGTTGACAAACATTTTCTCTCATTCTATGGGCTGTCTTCCCACTCTCTTGATGGTTTCTCTGCTTTCAGAAACTTTTCAGTTTGATGAGGTTCCACTTGTCATTCTTATCTCTTATGGCATGGGCTTTTGTGGTTTTGATCAGGAATTGGTTGCCTATTCCAACTTCTCCTGGTGTCTCCTGTGTTTTCTAAGATTCTTAACATTTGAGGTTTTACGTTTAGGCCTTTGATCCATTGGAGTTGATTTTTGTGTGATCAGTAGGGTTCCTGTTTCATTCTTCTGCATATGGTCAGCCAGTTTTCTCAGCATCATTTACTGAATAGGTTCTTCTCTCCCCAGTGTTCATTGGTGGAGGCTTTGTCAAAGATGAGTTGGTTGAGAAATTGAGAATTTGCTTCCAGAATCTCTATGCTGTTCCATTGGTCTATATGCCTGTTCTTGTACCAATACTAGGTTGTTTTGATTATTATAGCCTTATAATAAAGTTTAAGGTCTGAAAGTAAAATACCTCCCACTTTGTTTCTTTCGCTGAGGATTATTTTGGCTATTCATGATTGTTTATGTTTCCATATGAATTTCTGTATTGTTGTTTCTAGGTCTGAGAAGAATGATATTGGTAATTTAATGGGTATAGCATTGCATCTGTAGATTGCCTTTGGTAGGACGGACACCTTAACAATGTTGATTCTTCCCTCTCATGAGCATGGAATATTTTTTCATTTGTTCATGTCCTCTTTGACTTCTTTGAGCAGTGTTCTTAGTTTTTGTTGTAAAGATCTTTCACTTCTCTGGTTAGGAAAATGCCAAGGTATTTCAATTTTTTGTAGCTACTGTGAATCGGATTGTGCTTTTTATTTGTTTCTCTGCCTGTTCTTTGTTGGTGCATAAGAATGTGACTGTCTTTTGCATATTTATTTTATGCCCTGAGACTATGCCAAAGTCCTTTATCAATGCAAGGAGGTTTTTGACAGATTCTCTTAGATTTTCAAGGTATAGGATCATATCTTCAGCAAAGAGGAATAATTTAACTTCTTTTCCTATTTGGATACCCCTGATTTCCTTCTCTTGTCTGATTGCTCTAACTAGGACTTCCAACACTATGTTGAACAAGAGGGGTAAGAGTGGGCAGCCTTGCCTTGTTCTGGTTTTCAGGGGAATTGCTTCCAATTTCTAGGACCATAATTTTCTAATCTGTTTCCTTTTCCCCACCATCTCAACAACACATGGTGGTTATTGATATTCAGATTCGAACAACAGAGGAACAGGCCTTCTTAATATTTTACAGATCTGATTGATCTGTGGTTAAGTCCTATTTTCCGTAAAGGTATTATAGAGAAATCCAAGGAAAATGAAAGTGAATTTCCCACCTTGAGTGCACCTCAGACCCACCATTGGGCGCCTGGTACTCTCACATGACTCAGTCAGACTGCCTCAAATCCCACTGTGAGAGTGGACTGGCACACATAGAATCTCCTAGGATAAAAATGATGATTCAGTTTAAAAACAAAAACACTATTGAGCATTTAACACATGCCAGGATCTGTCCTAGGTGTTTTGTATATGTTTTTCTGTTTATGCTTTGCTATCACTTATAGGAGTCAGGAAATCAGGGCTCAAAGAAGCTGGTAACTCATCAAAAGCCCTGTAATTTGTAAGGGATAGAGTTGGGATTTGGGCCCCAGTCTGGCTCCAGCCCCACAGGCCTCACACCTTCTTTTAACCAGGACAGTCTCTGTGCATGTCTATGATTCAGGCAATCAATCACTAACAGCCCCCATTTCACTCTCAGGACTGTTGTGGCTTGGAGGAAAAAGTATTTGATCCTTTACCACAAGACCATGCTTACCATGCCACCTCCAACATTTTTCCAAACTGCCTCCCCCTAATGGCATTCCACTCAATGTCACAAAAACTAAGAAGTTTGGATGACTTCTTAATTGAATAAGGAGATGAAAAAAGTAATTCTTGTAAATATATTCTGTTCTCTCTAGAGTCAAAAAATGCAATTTTATTAGAACATTTGCAAGCGACATGGAGGGGAAGGAGGAAAATATTTCATAAACAAGGGTGGAGCTTCAGAGTACTGATTGCTCCAACTTCCCTCCCAGGCGGCCCCTGAGGCGCTTCAGAGCAGTTAGGAGTCCCAGATTGACCACACATCACAATCACCTGAGGAGATTTCTTCAACAAATGAATTTTGAGAAAAAGACAGAAAGAGAGATAGTTAAGGGAATTGGACCTGTAGATCAAAAGACACAGCACCAATCTCATTGTGTGGGTCTTATTTAAATTACAATTCAAGCAAAATGGAAAAAAGGAAAAAATATGACATTTATGAGACAATTGGAAATATGACCACTGACTGGATAGCTGATGATATAAAAGAATTATTTTTAGTATTTTTTTGTGTGATAGTGATATGTAGGGCTTTTTTTTAAGTGTAGCTTTTGGAAATACTACTGAAATACCAGTGAAACAATGGAGTGTTTGGGATTTTGTTCCTAAAATGATGGGAGAAAAAAAAATAATATGGGTGTAGGTGGTTGGGTAAGATATGGATTAAAGAATATTGGCCATGAGTAGATAATTACTGAAGCTAGATGATGGGTCTATGTAACTTAATCATACTGTTGTGTCTTCTTTATATATATTTAAAATTTTTCATAAGAAAAAATTAAAGAGTTTTAATCGACTGGAGATTTTAAGAACTACCAAATCAGAATGTCTTGGTTGGATCCAGTGATTTTGATGATCAACAAGGTTTAAGAACTACTGCTCTATAGAATTGTAAATAATTTATCAGATCAAGACAGGTTAGTTAAGGTTTGGGGCAATACACAAAAATGGTTAATGAGTGGAATCACAGTATCTTAAGAAGCTGGGCTTTTAACTGAAAGAGTAAATAACTAAAGATGGTCATTAATATTAGCTAATAATGCTTAAGTGGTTCTCTTGTAGTGTAGAGGTATTGAGTCAAATGTGCTCTAGGGTCCTGTCTAACTCTGAGAATTCGCGGCTAACCCTGAGAATAGAATAAAAGTATAAAAACTGAGTATGACAGGAAGATTCTTGAATTTGAATTTTGAACAAATAAGGGAAAAAAGTTAAAATATCTTCTCAGCAACATTTTAAACACAGGCTAAAGTACTATTACGTGGATCTGTGGGTCTTATTTGCCTCTGTAACTTTCATAACTAATATGAAACCTAGAACATGGTACATATTTAATGTTGCCAACTGAATCCTGTGAAGTGCTTAGATTAGTTTGCTTCTTGAGATGATTCCTATAAGAAACTGTTGATTTTTCTGGGTTTAGTATGAGAAGAGAGAAAAAAAATTAATACAAAATAAGTATCCAACAATGTGTCAGGCAGCATATAAGGGAATTGCCCCATCTATACTAAATTTGGTTTTGGAAAAAGAGGTGTCACTTCTAAACTTTATTGTCGTTTGGCTTCTCATTGGCCCCAAGGATTAGGCCTGGCCTGTAGAGAGAAACACTATCTAACACCAACAAGAAACTCATCTATTTTTAAACATTCTGTGAGTTTATTGTAGAACAATCTTTGATTACAAAAGTTTACAGTTTGTGGATTTCTCTACTAGAACTTTAAACAGACTTTTTATTATGTATTTTGATGTAAAACATATGTTCGCATCCCTAATTATAGAAATAGGAAAGTAGGTACATTGCGGGCTTTAATTAATTAAATCATCACATTCCTAGACCAAAGAAGGAGGAATAAGAAAGCGCTGGAGGAATGAAGTCTTGTTTTATTTTTCATATACCTGGTGCTTTCTGTAACAGTTGATCAGGGAGCTGTCAAATGCACTTATGAGAGGTTTCCCAAAGTTAATTTTTCTCATAATACAATAACCAAATTTGCTTTAACACTTGAAAAGGCCCATCCATACTAAAAAGAATCAGTTGCTTAATCCTAAAATTAAAGGTTATTGCATGCAAGAGAAAATAATTACATGCTCAAAGTATGGAAAAAAGAAAACTTTTTTTAATATGTAGGTATTTGTATAATTAAAGACTAATCAAGCGTGAAGGGCTGCTGACTAAACCAGAAAATGAGATTGTTGGCAAGCAATATTGTAATGTAAATGCCATTTTTGTTTAACTACTAAGAAGTTGGAGAAATGATATCCTGAACAGATTAAAAGCAAACAGCATTGATAATAAATATTTATCAGATTTCAAATGCAACACAGAGAAGTTTTATATTTTACATGCAAGATTTGTTTGCAGTGAAGTGTTCAGGCACTTTTCAAGGGGGTAGTTAACATCCTTATTTAGAATTGCATTTTCAGATAGTGTCTTCCTACAGTTAAAGTGTATATGAAGTATTAACCAAAGCAAAGTGTCCCTTTTGAGCTATACTGCCCACAATGCAGTTATCTGTTATTAGGATTTTGTTAATTAGTATGAGGTAAAGATTTTTTAATGAATATATAGGATGTACTTTTAGAGAGAGAGAGAGATGAAACACAAGCCACACTCAGTTGTTAAAACAAAGATAATAGAAACATTAAATATAAAATACACAATTTCTGTAAACTTCAAGCACGTGGTTTAAAGTAGAAAAAGTAGGAACTTTGAAATCATATATAAACATTCTTAGATTCTCTACAACTATAAAATATTACATGGCACACTCATTTGTTGTGAAGATTAAATAATATATATGAAGCATCTTTCAGTACCTAGGATGTCATAATCACTCAGTAAATCTTAGGTTTGCTCCCTTTCTTCCCCGTTGTCAGCTGACTGAATTCAGTCTGAACACTCACATGCTTTCTTTCCCCGTGGAGACTGTGTTGCCTCTTGAAACTGGCTTCTGGGCTTCTGCATCGTGAATATGCACACAGAACTTGACCAGGTCTGACCCTCAGCATTCCTGAGATGCTGGCATGGTCTGAAGGAGTGGAGAGTCTGAGTGTTTCATTAGACCTGAGGGAACTTAGAAATTCAACAGGAAAGAAAGAACATACTACAAACAGGCAAAAGATTTTAATCTAATGAAGCCCTCACTGTAAAATTTACTTTCTATTTGTAGGTGGTGATTTCCCTGAATTCAACTGTGCTGAGCCCTGATTTATCTTATAAATCAAGATTTGCTACACAAATGTAACTGTGAGGGCCACTTGACCCTCCGATAAAAAGTATGAATGAATTAATCAAAAGTAGCTTTTAAAACTCAGGTATCGTATTCAGCACGCGTGCTGCTTTTTTCCCAACCACAGAGCATAATTATAGATAACTTTTCAGGAGAAGAGGCAAAGCTGTCATTTTTTTTTTTTTTTTTTTTTACCTTCAAAAACACTAGAAGATTCACTTTTCAGTTTCTAAATTAGAATCCATCAGTTTGACTGCTTCTGTTTCTTTTGGGTGTAATGCCTATGGTATGTGATCCAGAAAGCTGAAAGCTTGCAGACCTACTAAAATGCATTTGGGGATTTTCAGAAACAGGTTATTGAGTGACAATATGATAGCCTTCGGGCTTGCTGCTGGAAAATTTTATTTAACTTATTTTCTCCTTAGTGTGGTAGTAACATGTACCTATTTTCTGAAGATTGCCGAACACATCATCAAATGACAGTTCAAAAAACATTTTAAAGTTTATTCTTTTTCTTTTTATGTAACTTACTTTGAGAGCCAGGAAACGGCACTAAAAGATATGTTTCTCTCACCACTTCTCCCCATTCGTGCTGTTTGAAGAGGTCACAGTGAAATTGCAAGTTCTTGAGTCTGAATAAAGCACACCCACAAACGTTTGAGCTCTGGTTTTAAAGAGAATCTGAAGTTATTTGCAGAAGTGAGTGGGTCAGACAAGGGGAAGGAGGCTACAGAAAGAACTTCTGTCATGTAGCTATAGCTTGTCCTTCACAAGCTGCCAGCAGACAAAGCGCTCAGCCACATAAGACAGCACTAGATCCCCTCCGGGTGCCAACACCTGGAGGGTGAGGAGTTTGACTCAGTTTCCTCCACTTACATTGCCACAGCAGTCCTTGCTGTCCCCCTGAGAGGGAGTTGCTCTTTAATTAATCTGAACAAAATTGTAATCTAGTCTTAAGTTGCTCAAAAAAAATCTTTCATTAAAACATACCTTGAAGACCAAACTCGGTGGCTCAGCCTGTAATCCCAGCACTTTGGGAGACTGAGACAAGTGGATTGCCTGAGCCCACGGGTTTGAGATCAGCCCAGGTAACTTGGCGAGACTTCGTCTCTACAGTAAATAAAAAATTAGCTGGTGTGGTAGCGCACGCCTGTGATTCCGGCTACTTGGAAGGATGAGGCAGAAGGATCGCCAGGTGGTCGAGACTGGGGTGGCCGTGAGCATGTTGTTGCACTCCAGCCTGGGTGACAGAGTGAGACTCCCACTAAAAAAAAAAAAAAATATATATATATATATATATATACACACACACACACACACACACATACACACACACACACACACATATATTGTATATTATATATATACACCTTGAAGTTTTCAGTCCCAATCAAAATTCAGACAGTGTGCGTTTAGGCAATGCCGTTATTTCCCGTTGAAAGTTATCAATGGCCAAGGGGAAAAAAAAGGAAGAAATGCAATCATTTATTCCAATACATATGAGAAGAGTTGAGTAGTCCAAGAAAGAACCTGCCAGAGTCCTTTTCTGGGCAGGTTTACTCAGAACAGGAACAAGGTTAAAAGGACTTGTGGGTTACTGAGATCCACATGGTGAAATGACTCAGACCTCATTAGCTGGGGAACTTTGTTCAGGTCCCTGGTGCCATTTTAGTAGATTTGTGATCTATGTTTCTGATATTATTTTAATCCTTTGAGTCATTCATTCATTCATCAACTATGTATTGAGCATCTACAGATGCCAAGCACTATCCTAGAAGTTAGGAGAGAATTCAGGGGTGCATCCAAGTAAAAAGGCAAATGAACACTTAAACATATAGTATATGAAACATTGATAACTTAAATGGGAAAATAATAAGTAGGGTCAGAGTGAAAGGAATTTCTAGAGTAGAGAGTCACTATTTGATGTAGGTTAATCAGAAAAGACATCTCTTCTGGGACAGAGACCTCTGGGGAGAGAACCTACCAACAAATGGAGAGAGCACACTGAGGGGGAAGGAACAGGTATAAAACCCGGAGGAAGGAGGATGCCTAGTAAGTTCCAGGAAGAACAAAAAAGCCAGCAAGACTGGAACAGAGTAGGTAAGGGGCAAAGGGGCAGGGCATGGAGACAGAGGAAAAGCAGAGACCAGATCATGTTGGGTCTTATAGGCCACTGTAAGGACTTTATCTAGTACTCAGAAGGAAATGAGAAGCACATTGATGCTGTGAAGATAATAGACTGTCGAGGATCAGGAACAGAAGCAGGAAGTCTGGCTAGGAGACTACTGTAGCAACCTAGACAAGGACAATGATGGTTTGTACCAGGCTGGGCATGGTGGAGATGGTGAGAAGTAATCAGACTGCATATATTCTGAAGAAAGAGCTGACAGGATTTACTGATGGATTGGCTTTGGGGCACAAGAAAAGCAAAGAAGTCAAGAATGTCTTCAGTGATTTTGACCTCAGCATCTAGGAGAATGAAGCCCCCCCTTAACTGAGGTAAGAAAGACAGTAGGAAGAGCAGGTTTATGGACATGTTTTGTTTTTAGCATGTCAGTTTTAGACAGGTCATATCTGAGATACCACTAAATGTTTGAGAGGAAATGTTGAAGAAGTAATTGGATACCAAGTTCTGGAGAAAGGTTAATGCTAGAGATATAAACTTAGGAGTTCATCAATGTACTGTTGGTATTTAAAGCCAGAGGCCTGGATAAAATCACTTTGAGAGTGAACCTAGATTGCACAGAGGTTCAAGTACTGGGCCCTGGAACACCCAACATTACAGATTCCTGATGAGGAAGAGAAAGTGGCCCAGGAGACTAAGAAGAGATATTGGTGAGGTAGGAAAACAGGGCACTCAGAAGCCAAAGTAAATCAAGTAATTCAAGGAAAGGATGATTAATTGAGTCAAGTAGTTTTGGTAGGTCAAGTAAAAAGGAGACCTGAGGGTTAACCATTGGAATAACCACCTGGAAATAAGCAGTGACCTTGACAAGAGCTTCAGTGGAGTGGGAGTGATGAATTAGAATCATCAAAGTGAACACAGAAAGGAATGAAAGAAGAATCGGAGACATCAAGAATAAACAACTATTTTCAGGCATTTTGCTGAAAGCAAGCCAACAAATGGTACAATTGAGGGGAGGTAGGGTCCAGAGAAGTTTGTTTTTTAAAATGAAAACTGAAATTCCATATTTATGTGCTGATGGTAGTGATCCCCTAGAGGAAAGAAACTGATGAAACTTCTCGAATAGGCAAGAGGCACAGAATCTCTGGAACTAGTGGAGGATTTTCTTTAGAGAGGAACTCTGTTCTCATCATAGGAGCAGAACACAGACATAGATGCTGCAGGTGGGTATTTGTAGCAATGAACGAATATGGAAATTCTCTTCTGGAAGATTCTATTTTCTCAGTAGAACAAGGAGCAAGGTTAATGGCTGAGAGTGAAACTGGGGAAGGAGGTGCTAGAGGTCTAAAGAGAAGTAAGAAGATGTGAAACAGCTCTTCTAGGGGTATGGGGAAATGTCCTGGGGTTGCTGGGTAGTGCCAGGGTCTACCTACTTGAGGTAAATGGTTATGTCCCTAAAGTGAGGCTGGTCAGCACAGCTGTTTTTCTTCAACCAAATTCAATTGTGTGGGTGGAAGCACACAGTAGGTGGAAAGTTGGACGATGAAATTTAAGCTGGGTAAGGAAGGAAGGACTCAAGGGAGTGGGGTTCTCAGGGGCAGTAGAAAGGTGGTGAGATTCAAGGGTTATAAATTCCAGTGGGGTTTTAAAGAATTGTTGGAGTTTGAAGTAGTCTAGAGAATGAGTTGGAAACAGGCAGGAGAGGCTAGAGAGTAGGATGTTTGTACCTGAGACAATGGGAGAGATGTGGTCATTGACAATACCAAAGCTCGGCATAGTGGCTCAAGTCTGTAATCCCAGCACTTTGGGAGGCTGGGGTGAAAGGATTGCCTGAGTCCAGGGGCTTGAGACCAGCCTGGGCAGCTTGATGAGATCTCATCTCTACAATAAATAAATAAATAAAATTAGTCAGGCATGGTGGCACGTGCCTGTAGTTCCAGCTACTTAGAAAGTTGAGGCGGAAGAATCGCCTGAGCCCAGCAGGTCGAGGCTGTGGTAGCTGTGAGCATGCTGCTGCGCTCCAACATGGGCAACAGAGTAAGACTCCAACTTGAAAGAAAGAAAGAGAGAGAGAAAGAGAGAGAGGGAGGGAGGGAGGGAGGGAGGGAGAAAAGAAAGAAAGACAATACCAGAGCATGACCTTAGGAGGGGCATCTGAGGTAGGGCGAAGGACATCCTCACAGGACGAGACAAGGGCAAACAAATGAGAGACCAGTAACTGGAAGGAGATTAATCTCACACACACACACATACACATACAAACACATCCTATAGCGATTGTAATTCCACATAATGTGACAGAAGGCTGGGAGCAAAGCCTTCAAGGAATGAGAAAAGCTGACTTGATGACCTACATGTTATTGCAACAAAGGGTAGCAAGTGGTATAGTCCGATGGCATGAGCTTCAAAATAGGGATTTTCAAGGAGATGAGAGGGAGAATGGCCTGAGAGGAGCAATGATGTGCGAGCAGGACCCTTACCCCACCCAGACCCAGAGACACTAGGAATAGGTAGAGAACAGCCACCACATCTGAGATCATCAGGAAAGCAGCATCCTCAGGGGTGAGGCAAACTTCTGCTGGGGCAAAAACGCACAGAGAATATTCGGAGAAGATGTTGAAGAGATAGGCAATTTGGCTGATGAAAGACCATGAATTCCAAAGACCACAGAGGAAGGTTCTCAGGAACTGGGGCGGTGAGGGAGAGGAGGTATGCAGATACCATGTAGGAAGAGCTTTTAGATGAGAGGGTTGGCCTAGGATTTCTAGACTTTATGAGGTGACCAACACAAACAAGAATACACGATATCAGGGATTCCTTCCAATGGCTTCCAAGGCAGACTGTGGTGGCAGCTTTGAGAACCTAGAGAGAGAAGTGGGAATTTTTTCCAGGAATACACAAAGTTTTGGGGTTCATCTTCACGTCCAAAGATAGAAGTGGAGGAGTCTAGCAGAGGGACAATATTTTGAGAATCACAAGAAAGCCTTTGGGTCCTATTTATCTATGGCAAATACTATTCAGCACAAGTCATTTAACAAAAACATTTTGATGAATTTATCTTAGTTAATTTAACTACACTAATAACAATAGGTCGGGAATTATTTACTGTTCTCGGTCAAAAAATTTACATACATTTAAATTTGAATCTTTAGTTTCAAATTTAAACGTTCAAATATACAACGATCTTGAGAAGTCATTTGTCGAACAGCTGCCACTCATGCTGTGAAAATAAACAATTTTGAAATCTGAGAATGTACATGCTTTTAAAAACACAGAATGGAAGAATATCAAGATAGCACAGGAAAATCTTGGCTATCTATCACCCTCAAATAAGTTCCTCTTGATAGATGAGTTTTCCCAGAAGAGCTAAGGGTTAAACCTTTTAGTGCTAGCACTATAAACCGTGTAAAATGTAAATCTTTTAAAAGCATTTTACTTCCATCCCCTGTCTTCTTAAACAGAGTATCATAGTAATAAAAATCTTCTACTTGTATCATGCCTTGTGGTTTACAAAGTACTTTCACAAACATTATACGGGTATGCCTTGTTTTATTGCACTTCGCAGATACTGCGTTTTTCTTAAATTGAGGATTTGGGACAACCTGCATCCAGCAAGTCTGTCAGTGCCATTTTTTCCAACAGCATGTGCTTACTTCATGTCTCTGTATTACATTTTGGTAATTCTCAAATATTTCTTTTTTTTTTTTTTTTTTTTTAGTTAATCATTTTGATCTTTATTTTATTTTATTAATTAATTATTTATTTTTTATTATGAAGTTGTGGGGTACAGTTAAGGGTTAGGTATACAACTGTGTTTCATTCAGGCACCCTGTTGATATGGGTTGTTTCAAATGTTTTAATTATTATTAGATCTGTTATAGTGATCAGTGATCTTTGATGTTACTATTTTCATTGTTTTGAGGTACCCAAAAATATAGTGAATTTACTTGTTAAATATCGTGTGTTCTGACTGATCTACTGGCCAGCTGTTTCTCTCTTTCTCTCTCTCTCTCTCTCTCTCTCTCTCCCTGTCTCCTTGGATCTTCCTATTCCCTGAGATACAAAAATGTTGAAACACTTAGGCTACTAATGACTCTACAATGGCTTAAGTGTTCAAGTGGCACTATGGTTAGGCTAAATTAATAACCCGACAGTGGTTTCTTAAGTTTTCAAGTGAAAGGGGAAATTGTAGTTCTCTCACTTTAAATTAAAAGCTAGAAACAATTAAGCATAGTGAGGAAGGCATACTGAAAGCTAAAAAGGGACAATAACTTGGCCTCTTTCACCAGTGAGTCAAGTTTTGAATACAAAGGAAAAGTCCTTGAAGGAAATTAAAAGGAAAGCAAAACAGCCTTATTGCTAATATGGAGAAAGTTTGAGAGGTCCAGATAGAAGATCAAACCAGTCACGACAACCTCTTAAGTGAAAGCCTAATCTAGAGCAAGGCCCTAACTCTCTTCAATTCTGTGAAGGCTGAAAGACATGATGAAGCTTCAGAAGAAAAGTTGGAAGCTAGCAGAAGTTGGTTTATGAGGCTTAAGGAAAGAAGCCATCTCTACAACATATAAAGGTGCAAGGTGAAACAGCAAGTGCTGATGGAGCAACAAGTGATCCCCAAGATCCGACTAAGAGCACTGATGAAAGTGGCTGCACTACACAACAGATTTTTGGTGTGGATGAAACAGCCTTCTATTGAAAGGAAATGCCATCTAGGACTTTCATAGTGAGAAAGAAGTCAATACCTGGTGTCAAACTTCAAAAACACAGACTGACTCTCTTCTTAGCAGCCAATGTAGTTGATGACTTTAAATTAGAGCCAATACTCATTTGCCATTCCAAAAAATCCTGAGGTCTTCAAAAAGTATGCTAAATCTGTTCTGCCTTGTGCTCTGTGAATGGAATAACAAAGCCTGGATCACAGTACATCTGTTTACAACATAGTTTACTATTTTAAGCCCACTGTTTAGACCTACTGCTAAGAAGAAGATTCCTTTTAAATATTACTGTTCTTTGACAGTGTGCCTAGTCACCTAAGAGCTCTGATGGAAATGCACAAAGAGATTAATGTGTTTTCATGCCTGCTAATACAATATCCATTCTGCAGCCCAGGACCAAGGACGTATTTCAACTTTCAAACCTTACTATTTAAGAACTACATTTCAAGGATAGTCTCAGCAACTTGGGAGGCTGAGGCATAAGGATTGCTTGAGCCCAGGAGGTCAAGGCTGTGGTGAGCCAGAATAGTGCCACTGCTCAAAAAAAAAAAAAAGAAAGAAAGAAAAGAAAAACAAATACATTCCATAACGCTATAACAGCGATTCCTCTGATAGAACTTGGCAAAGTAAATTGAAAACCTTCTGGAAAGAATTCACTGTTCCAGATGCCATTAAGAACATTTGCATTTCATGGGAGAAGGTCAAAATAGTAGCATCAACAGGACTTTGGATGAAGGTGATTCCAACCCTCATGGATGACCTTGAGGGATATAAGACTTCAGTAGAGGAAGCAACTACAGATGGGGTGTAAATAGCAAGAGAACTAAAATTAGAAGTAGAGCCTGAAAATGTATTGAATTGCTACACTCTCATGATAAAACTCGAATGAATGAGAAGTTGCTTCTTATGGATGAGCAAAGTGGTTTCTTGAGATGAAATCTCCTAGTGAAGATGTTGTGTACATTGATGAAATGACAACAAAGAAGTTAGAGTGTTACATAAACTTAGTTAATAAGGTAGCACTAGGGTTTGACACCATCGACTCTAATTTTGAGACGAATCAATCAATGAGACAAACTTTATTGTTCTCTCATTTTAAGAAATTGCCCCAGTCACTCCAACTTTCAACAACCGTCACATGGATAGGTCAGCACCCATCAGCATCAAGGCAAGATCCACTACCCAAAAGATTATGACTAGCTCATAGTTTGCATTTTTTGTGAAGTAATTTTAAATAAAGACATGTGCTTTGTTTTAGACATAATGCTATTTCACACTTAATAGACTACAGTATAATATAAACACAGCTTTTATATGATACTAGAAAACCAAAAAACTTGTCTGACTTGCTTTATTATTATTTTTGCTTTACTTTGGTAGTCTGGAACTAAGCCTGCAATATTTTCGAGGTATGCCTGAATTATCCTCCAACATAGTGGTAAAGTAGACATTTCACAGATTTAACAGATTGGTGAGATGGATAGTCTGTAGCATGTCAATGGTCCTGTGTAGATGAAAGGGAACATAATTGCAACCTCCTGATGATTTGGGGTCAGTTATTATTGATATAGATTATAAAGATGTTCCCAGAATGCAAGACTAGCATGCAAATAAGAGAACATAATGAAAGATCAACTGTGTGATGAGACAGCAGTTGCTCTCAGACTTGAAGAGTAGCCAACTGAGGACTGGAAGAATCCAAGAGAACTTTCTGGAGGACAGTCTTCTCTTCTCTCATCATCTTTCACCCCAACTGCTCTACTCAGAGCCAGTTCACCAGTTATCATGTCACTTCTCTTCTACAAGTTTCCCCTTGGGCCAGCTCTGTGACTTTCCACAATACCACCCAAGAGGAGAATCATGCTAGACATACTGTGGCTACCCTCTGTCATTTGACTTCACTGATAATTCTACCAAACACCCACTCAAGGTAGACAATTGGTCAAACTAACTAACTAGTTTAGATTCAACCACAGGCTCATTGCTGTAGGACAGAAGTCAGCAAACTTTTTTTGTAAAGAGCCAAATAATAATATTTTTGTCTTTGCAGGTTAAGAGACAAAACTGAGGATATTCTTTATATAGTTGTAAAGAAAGAGACAAATTTCCACTAACTTTTTATTGATGGAATTCAAAATATAATAGTAGTTGAGCAGAATTTTGTGTAATACAGATTTACTGGGAAGAAGTGAATTGTTTTTACAGGGTGTATTTGTCAAGGTTCCCCATAGAAAAGAACAAATAGAATTTATCTATCTACTGAACGAGAGAGAGAGAGAGAGAGAGAGATTGGTTGATTGATTGATTTGTAATAAGGAATTGGCTCATGGAATTATGTGGACTCATGATTATTCACGTTTCTTTTACTCTGAAAACCTTACAGCCTAAGAGGAGTATGGACTGGGGGGAAATGGTGGAGGGAAGAATTCGGTACTTTTAGAAGTGATTCAGAACCAAGCACACAGCAAATGGAGAACTGCCTACCTAGTCTTAGCTAACCGTGTGCGTTTACTGGAGAAGCAATAATTTTACAAAGAGGCTGGGAATTGGTATCCTTATTGAATAGAGAGTAAGCTCCCAGATTTACATTCATTGATTTTTCTATCTACTTTCTATCTTTGTTCATCCACTTTCTATCTATGTTGGATTTCTTCTTAGTATCCAAAAATCAAGCTGGAAAGAAAGCAAATGTGTCTTTATCTGTGCCTTCTATAATGCCCATACTCTCTATAAATATGGCCAAGATTTTATAGACTTTAGCTCTTAATTGTACTCATTCCAAAGAGAAGATTTTTTTAAAAAGAAATAATGGATTTAGAAAAATAAAAAGATCTGGCCTTATTGCTTTGATGAAGATTTGCCACCCATGACCCTTTAAATATTGAACTTGGACTATAAAAATATCACTTCTTATTGATCATATGGTTATTAAAGTCAGTCAAATGCTGAATTTATATGTCAAACACTTGTAATATTTCCTGTAAATATTAGGGCAAAGGGAAAAGATGATAATGCCACTGTCAAGAGTCACATTAGATTTGTTCAACTTTACATAACTGAGAAATAATAAAACTGTCATCAAAAATCACACTATATATGCCAAGCACTTGTCAAAAACTGCTGCACATCATTTACACATGTATATGTGTCTATGCATGAGCCCAGAAAACATAAACATGCATGTGTCATGGACGAAAGTGGAATAGAAAGCAATCCCTGTGTCTATGCACCTACCTGACCAGCACAGCACCTATCTACAACTGGGACTGTGTGGGTAGCTCCTGTATACAAACACATTTGGGTTTGTCTTTTCTTGGACTCCCATCTACTGGGAGATGCTGACCAACTGGGTCTGGAGGAAAACCTGGGAACTCAACAAGTCAACAAATACAAATTAAGGGTTTAAGGCAGATTCTTAAGGCACCACAGACTTAAAATTTCCATCTAAAAATGTTGCAACTATAATAGATTCATTACCTGACGCACGCAGCAAGTCAATACGCTGAGATGATGGGTTGCAGCAGAGAAAGGGGTTTAATCATAGGGTTACTAAACGAGGAGATGAGAGGGAACTTCAAATTCATCTCCCCAAGGAATCTGGGGTTAAGGTTTTGGAATGGGCTGAAGTGTGAAGATCACTGATTGGTTGAAGAGTGCAGCGTGAAATCATGGGACAGGATGATGAAGAAGCTATATTCTCATGCTGGTCTTGTTCCTCTGTGGGGGACTCTTGTGTGCTGGGATGGGAGTTTTCAAGTCTGAAAAACATCTTAGGTGATCCTTCAACAAAAGCCTTGTGTTTCTAATGACAGAGATTTTGTCTATAGGAATAATGAGGGTACAAATCATCCTTAAACCATCTTTTGACCCTAATGTCAGAAATCCTATTTGTAGAAACAATGGGGACGCAAATGGTCAGTGTTTAGTGCTATATGATTTTAGCAGCAAGGAAATGGGCCAAAGTGAGCCTGATTAATGCTTTATTATAACTATAATTCTGTCCAGAATCCAGCATGCAATTCTTGTCAACCCCGAGGGGATGGCTTCAATATTCAAGAATATTTTGGGAGGTCAGCATACAGATCCTTAGATTTCCAGTTTCACCACAAGACACCTTTCCATATAAGCAAATGCTTTCAAATGAGTAACAGAAAGAAACCATCAGTCAGCCTCAGGGGAGTCTTCACCAGGAGTCTTGGATTGAGGCCCAGGGCAGGCCTGTGAACAGAGGAGTGGGGAGGCATTTCTAATGGCATTTTGATGTACATGCACAAAATTGATGTCGGAAGGATCATTGTAAAGTCCCAAACAGTGGAATATTGAAGACATTTTCAGGTGGCAGTCAGATTCTGGCTGGGTGAGCCCAGTATATTTTCTCATGTCACAGTTGATTAGGTTCACAGGGAAGTGGAAAGAGTAAAAAATTCTCTTATTACTGCAGCAATGCCGTCTCAGCCTCTTTTCCCTTTGAATGCAACATTAGTTTTTGTCCAGAAGTCTAACTGCTTTCTACAGTTTGGGGAATTGTAAAGCAGAAACAATTTTCCCAGCCAGGCTGACCTTCACAGTAATGAGAAATGACTGGAATTTCTCTCTATTTCTCTAACATTTGGGGAGGTTTTGGAAGGGGGGTTGGGGGGAGGAGATGAAGGAATATGCTTGTTTTACCTGATATTATGTTGTGGGCGTCCATTTGGCACTTTGAGCCTAATTTTTTTCCATTCAGGGGATTACATGGACTGTTGCACCATATGACCCGGGAGCCAGACCACAAGTGTATTGAAGAACGACAGTAATGCACTTTAAACCTTTTGTTATCACAACAGAGATGGCATTTTGTTTCAGCCATTAAATGAATAAATATTTTTCTCCTGAGGATGGCTATTTTCATTTACTCTCCAGCCCTCGCTAAGGTGATGACCAGTGGGGCTGGGAAATTCCACCTTCATTTAGGATGTGCTGCCGAGTCCCTCGTGCCCTTGAATCCTCCCAGTCTCTGGGCCTTCCAGGGAGGCTCTCCCAGAGCCAGAGCTGGCTTCTTGCTCACCACTCACCTGACCTTTAACTGGGATGGGGGTGCAAATGAGCTTTCTGGCAAAGACCAATGCTTCCTCCTCAGTTTTTTCTAACATTTAAGGTTCTTATTTAACTGCAGAAATGTAGATACTCTCAGAAGGGGAGGGTAGAAGACAAAATTTAGCAGAGTCTTCCACAGGAGAAGCATTAGCCCTAAAGGAGAAATTTAGCCCCAAGACACATACCCTGAGCATTCAGGTTGGCATTCAGTGGCAAAAGACACTTTGGCAGAGGGCTACTGGTGTGGGGGGGGGTGTTTTGTTGTTCCTCTTGTCAACTGAAGAATGAGAAGGTTCATAAATCCAGAAAGATAATTTTATTTCTCATAAAGCGTTGCAACCTGCAGAGTGACCATTCTGTCAGGCTTGGAAGTGTAGACTCTGGCCAGAAGCCAGAAACAGACACTTCCAGGAAGAGAAAAATAGGACAGAAGTTTATGCTGAACAGAATAACTAAATATACATATTTAATAAGCTGAGGGAGGAGTCATGAATATTTATGAAAGAAACAGGCACGTGTGCAATTGAGCTTCATGCCCCCTCATGGGTTTCTTGTTCAAAATTTGGCAGCTTTGGCATGATCGAGGGTGGAGTTTTCTGCCTTTGGACATCAAATGGTGAAGCAGAGGATGTGCACACCCTCACTGCGCATCCTCTGTGGATTGGCCAGAGCCGCTCCAGGGTCAGGGGTCTCTTATTAGGAAGAAATGCTGGTGAGTTATTTTGTTGAAACCGCAAAAGAGAAGCGTAGCAGGTGGTTGGTTGAAATCAGTAGTGGAGCTTGGAGCGAGTCTTTTGAAAGAACTTGTTTCGGTTTAGCCTTTCAGGAAGAAAGCCTAATGACAGTTAGTGAGGGAAGAAATATAACAAGGCATGTTTGATCCCTCTATCCCATCATGGCCAAGAATTCCATTTTCAAGGTTACTCTGAGGCCCTTTGGCCAAGAGATGGTCTGTTCAATCAGTTGGGGAGATTAGAATTTTATTTTTAGTTTACAGTTCCCGCCCCCAGACTCTGTCCCTGCCCTCTTTCAAATAGGCAACAGAGGGTCATGGTTATACTGAATTCAAATCCTACTCTGTAGCTAACTAGCTGTGTGACCCCTTGGGCAAGTTGTTTAAACTTTCTGAACCTCAATTTCCCCATTTGTAAAATGGGGCTTATAATAGTGCCTATTTCACAAGACTTTTTTTCATTTAAAGGAAAAAACAGCACAATGCCTGCTGTATGCTCTCAGTAAATGTCCTAAACAAACAGTAACTTGTATTATTGACTCAATTTTGTCCATTTTCAGTGTATTGCAAATTGGTGGTTAATTTGCCTCATGTTATCATGCAAGAATTCACAATTAATCCATTCACTGGTATATGCTATAGAAACATTGGATACTCTTCTTGAGATGGCACATGAAGAGGTATGTGGTTTGAGCCTGAAACTTCTTTTTTTTTCTGGACTGCTAAGTTTAAACATGAAAACAAACTGTGTTAAGGAGTAAGTAGTCAAGAGGGCAGTTCACAGGAGGAACAGCAAAAGAGGGGGATAGCAAGGGTGTGAGCTGTAGAGAATGAGGTCTCTGGAAGGGAATCTTGGTGCTGGCTTTGTCACCAACTCAGTACTGTACTCTCTGCTGAGAAGGACTTGGTCTAGTGGGGAACTGACACCTGGATAACATTCTCAGGCTCTCTCATTTCACAGATAAGGAAAGTGAGACCCAGAGTGTTTGAAAAACATACATAAGGTCTTACATACCCAGTGTGTAGATAATCTCCAAGGACTCCTCCAACTCTAAAGTTATAATCTTCTTGAATATCATTTGCTATTTGAAATAGTAACAATCACAATATTAGAAACTTCCAGTTCCTAGAACGGATGTCAGAATTCAAAATGACACTTTAAATATATGAATATAGATGGTAGACATAGCTTTATTATGTTTATAATTATTTTTATCCTATCTTTATATGTTTTGGGTATATTTTTAAATTATCATAGTTTAATATTTATTTAGTATTTAGTATATTTATACTTTTTACTTAATATTTTAGCATATTTATTATATGTATACTTATATATTTATATAAGTATATTTTATTTACATATTATGTGTAAATAGTTTTATGTAATTGTATATTAAACACATAGTAAGTAAATTAAAATCAAATAAATTATTTAGTTTATATAGCATAATTATATTTATAGTATATCTTAAGTAATTTAAATTAAATATTAAATATATTTATGCTTACACTTTAATTATATATAAAAGAAATAATTTTATTAGTAAATGAAAATATTTGTCATTTTTAAGAGAATGATTCAAGTGTTTTCTTCCTGGACCCATATCTCCAAGAGTCACCAAAGCACATAGGCATCGGCAGCTTTGTAAAAGGAAGGGCTGCCAGAACTTTGTTTAGTGTTCAGATATCAGTCACAAGCTCCCTGATTCCACCTCACTGTGTCAAACTTAGTGCAGAATAATTTAAATAGACTTGTTTTGTAATGTGTATTCAAAGATAGCTTTGAAGACCTGAACCATGTGGTCATAATCACAGCAATTTTCCAGAGAACTAGGATAGACTTGGTGGGGAGATGGAGGGCCCGGTAGAAAGGTAGAGGGTTGTAAACAAGCAAGCAAAGACGAAGACCATAATAACTTTACAAAGTAGTTAGTTTTAACAACCTGCATAAAAGCCACCAAAGGAAGGTACCTCTAAAAAGAGCTGGTTTGGGAGAAGAATTTTTCCTTCTCTGCAAACATTTCCTTCTCCTTCTAACTTGGAGTCAAATCTCTTGACTAAGTTTGTGCCAGTAATCTGTCTCTCAAGGAATCTGCATCCCTCAGAATCTTTTGTGTCACTAATTGGACTGATGAGATATGTGAGAGTACAAAACCAATCTGACTCAGGGTTTGCTGGGATCTTGTGAGTGACTACTTGATCACTACCCTGGAAGACTATCCACCTCTTATAAAAATAAGAAAGAACATGTTTCAAGAGACCATCTCTGTGCCAGGAAAATCTTTGATCAACGACAATGGTTAATGGGAACAGTCATATTTTTTTTCTCAAATTCGTTCTCTTCTCTCTGTCCCCACCGCCACCATCTTGTGAATGTAATCAATAGCTTTGAGGTTCCAGCTTTAACTTCCTTCCAACTTTCCCTGATCCATACTCCCCCTAAGCTTCTCCCAACCCATATTACAGACCAAGTCAACCTTCCTGAAACTTTGGTGAAACATGCCTGTGGCATGATATGGCATGAGGTGGCATAATGTCCAATAGTGTGACCTGATGTCACGTGATGTAGAGTGAAAGAGCATGACCTCAAAGAGTCGAAAGACAGAGTTCAAGCAAGTCCTGCCTCTGCCTTTCACCCTATTCCTTGTAAATCTGTTGCTGTCACTGATTCTTAGTTTTCACTTCTGAAAAATAACCCCCTCTGCAGATCTTCTGAAAGACCTCTTCTTTGTCCAACATTGTGACATTTATTCAAGGATATATCGGTTGTCATCCTTGCAACTTGGGTCATTCAAAAAGTGACAGAACCCAGTCAGATTCTGGAAGGAGCCATGTGAGATTCTTATTAAATCGTTTCTGATCATTTGAAAGACTAAACAAGCCATTCTTGGCAATTCATATGTGCATAGAAGTGTCTGATATTTAAATCGTAACTGAATTATGTAGTTCTTTGAAATTTCCTGATGTTCACATTGTGACTGATGTTTATGTTGTAACTGAATTATGCAGCTCTTTGAGAGTTTCCCCTGTGGGGAAGATTAATTAAACATGGAAAATACTAGAGGCAGTTCAATGAAAATGATCTTGCAACAGTCCAAATGCAAAGAAAAGAGGACCTGACTAGGCCAACAGCAGTTAAAAAGAAGAGGACATGTGGATGGATATTCAGAGTCAAAATGCTAAGATTTCATCATTGACTGGACCTGAAAGTGAGGAAAGCAAGGGGCCAGGTGTGAATGACTCTGGAATTGAGGAGGTGGGGACTTGGGGAAAGAAATTGAGTTCCCTTTCAAACACAAGTTGAGTTTTAGGTGCCTTGTGTACGCACCATGAAAATACACAACAGACCTTTGGGATTTGTTTGGAAGTTGGCCCAAAGCAAAGCTAGAACCATAGGTTTTTGATACGGAATCATACACTTTAAAATCTCTCCTGGTTCTCTGCTTTGCTACACTATCTTCCCTCTAGCACTCAGTCCCCTGCTTTTATACTCTTGGTTTTATAGTCAGTATTACATTTGGAATGTCCAGGTACTTACTGAGCCACTTGCCCCTTCTGCCCCAGACCACCTGCCAACCTCCCCCCAACCCCCACCCCCGCACCCACTTGCTTGCAGTATCGTTCCTCTTCTTTTCCTTAAGTTCCAACCCTCCTCACTAAAGAGTTAAGGAACAGACACTAATTGTTTCTTTTCCTCTTTTGCATGACCCATTACTAAATGCCCTTTAGGTAAAATTCCACCCAGTTTCTGTGATTCTGCATTGGAGCCAGACAGTCTACAAGCTCTGCTATTTTCCACGGTGATTACTATTGTTCTCCTTTTTTCTTTTTAAATTTTTTTAAACACAAAGAAACCCAGGGCCAGTTTTTCCTCTTGGTTCTCCCACCCTGTTTCCCCCTCAAATCACCAGCACTAACTCCCCTGGTTTTCAGAGAGAACTGTTCACTTGGGTCAGTGTGAGAGAGGATATTCCTCCTCAAAATGAAAGCTCTCGTCATTTTGAGGTAAAATGCCTTTCTAGACAGAGCTGTATGACTTTCTGAAAGAGGGCATTTATAGAACCTCAAATAGATGAATCGTTTTCTTTCAAGCAGGGAAATGTATTTTACTCTTCTTGCTTCAACTGGGATTGAGCCCATTCATTTCATTTTTTTATGCTTTCCTGTTTTATTTAGAAATGATCTATTCATCCCAACCCAATTGAAGAAATATAGATAACTCAGAAAAAAATTGCCATATTATTCACATGAGAAGTATAGATGCTCCCACTGAATATTTTCATGGCTCCATTTAATTTGAGCTGTATAAACCTGGCCTACAAAATTCTCTTTTATTTGTTATATTCTAAGAAGGCAGTATAATCCCTGGAGTGAGTGAGACCCAGATTCTAATTGCAGCTGCTCCTGTGCCTCTTGGACAAGGTATTTAACCTCAGTTTTTTTCACCTGGAAAAGGGAACAATAGGATCTATTTTTGCGTGCGTTGTGGGATTAAATGAGGTAATATGTGTTAAGCATCTGGCACATACTATGTGATAAGGTAAATATTATTAGTACATATATAAAAGTCATATTCTTAAGAAAAGTTTTCACATCTCTAATCATGTTGATTAAGGCCACTCTGCTCATCTAACAGAAGGATGCTCTGTTTCGATCCTTTATTTTCAGCTCAGCACTGCTTCTATCGCAAATTACAGATTTTTAAACTATAATAAAATAAGAACATTGTAAGTGAGAATGCGAGATGCTAGCAAAAGATTACCTCATTATAAATTGAAACCTCGTTTCCCTATTTTTTATTATTGCCATAGCATATATCTATCTGTTTCTATGATAAATATCTGTGCAGAGGCAAAGCAATTAAAAGAGGTTGAAGTATTGCTTTCTACCCCCTTTTATCCTAGAAGTCTTCCTTTGGATTCTCTTCACAGTGATATTTAGTAATGACTTTGCTGAGACAGGTTTCACAACAGATCCCCAAATCCTGCTTTGTGGTGCCATGTCTGCCAGAACCTGTCCTCACTCTCAGCCAATAAGTTTCCTCAGTGGTTCTTTGGTAGCAGCTCTGTGTGACATTCTGGAGATGGGCAGACTCCAAGTCCTTGGATTACCTCATCTCCCCATATGGAAAGCGTCAGCAGTGGGGGCCACATGAGGACTGTCACTGGAAAAATGTGATCAGCCATCCAGCCTCATTTTTTCCCATTTTTACAAACTTGATGAGCTCCTTCTTTCCCAGGTACAAGGCGTTTCACCTTGAGTCACCTCTCCCCAGGCCACCCAAAGCCACTTTGAGGAGAACCCCAATAAAGTTTTTTGCTATAGATTGCAAGAGACTGATTATATGTATGCTACTTTCCTTCAAAATATTTGCATGATTGCAGGGCCAATGGCCCTGTTCCAATTTAAGCAGAAAAATGACCTAATTATGAAATGGATTCCCATAATCACGTTGATTAGATTCCTGATTTCCATTTATTAACCCAGTTTCTGTCTTTAGGAAAGTTATACACACTCTTCTGGAACCTTTTAACATCTTTAAGAAATTTCTTAAGCTAATGGCTACATAATTTCATGGTGAAGTATAAGAAAAATCAACTTTTTCACCTGTAGCCAGGGTGACAAATTACCTATTGGAAACTCCTCTGTCCAACATCTTGGTGCTTTGAAAAACTTAGCCAGGCTCGGTGGCTCAGCCTGTAATCCCACGCCTTGGGAGGCTGAGGTGAGTGGATTGCCTGAGCCCGCAGGTCCGAGACCCGCCTGGGCAACTTGGCGAGACCTCATCTCTATAATAAATCAAAAATTAGCCGGGTGTGGTAGCATGTGCCTGCAGTTCCAGCTACTTGGAAGGCTGAGGCAGAAGGATCGCTGGAGCCCAGCAGGTTGAGGCTGTGGTGGGTGGGAGCGGCCATTGCACTCCAGTCTGGGCGACAGAGTGAGACTCCAACTCAAAAAAAAAAAAAAAGAAGGAAAGAAAGAAAAACTTGAGAATCAAGAGACAAGCAAACCAGTTTCTGTTTTTAGTGAAGTTATACAAATTCTTCTGGAACCTATTTATAGCCATAGGAAATCTCTTATGTTAATGGCTACATAATTTCATGATGAATTATAATAAAAAACAGTTTCTTCACCCACAGCCAGGATGGTAACTCACCTAATGCAAACTCCTCTGTCTAGCACCTTGGCTCTTTGAAAAAGCTGAGAAGCAAGAGACAAGCAAATAATAATAATAATATTAAACTTGTTAAATATTTGTCAAAATGCCTATGCACATTACTTAAAGGAGAGAAGACAATTAAGCTCTGACCCAGATCCAACTAGATTGGTTAATTAGTTGCAAAGGCCCGACAGAGTGTAAGCATCAAGTAAGAAGGAAAAAAGATGCTCTTAGAAGCAATCCCAAGGACAGTTGAGAAAAATGATTATGAGAATGGGAAGATACAGAAACATACAACTCAGAAAGCATAGACCCTCTGAGCTTATGAGACTGGAGACAAAATGTGAAAAGCATCCAGTAGCAAAGAGGCCAATCACTGAGACTCCAGACTGGCGAGCAAGAGGATGGAGAATCTGAGGAACAGAGGCAGAATAAACCCCAGCCCAGCCACAGAGCTCAAGGAGAGGAGACAGAGAACGGACCTAGGAATTCATGTGGCAGGCACATAGACCCTGACACACAGGATGCAGCAAGAGTTTCAAGTCAGAGCCATACTCTCTTGGAAGTTGGGAAAGACTAAAGTTTGGAGGAGAGGGAGAGTCAGACTGAAAGGAGTTGCACCTTGCAGGTTCTCGGGGAAAGAACCTAAGCAAGAGAGAACGTGATCATGACCCTGTTTGAAGAGGATGAATACCACCTAGAGCCTTGGGATAGGTGTACCAAGTCTGAGATCCTTAAATGGGAATTCTCAAGCACTTTGGAAAGACAGGACTGGGGACAGAGCCAGGCAGATCACACTAATTAATTTTCATAATAATACCCCGGCGTCATCAAGAAAATGAGGAATTCCATTAAGCTTAGGACGGCACAAAAAATTTATTGATGTGGAAAGGTATGAAAAACATATGATGTAGTTAAAAAAAAAAAAGAGTGAAAAAATTTCCCTTCAAGTGCTTACATTGTGCCCGATTATTGTTAATATATGCATCAGCAGGGAGAAGTGTAAGAGGACAGATACCAAAATATGAGCCCTGTTGTTTCAGGGATTGAGTGGTTTTAATTTATGTCTTATTTGCTTGTCTTCATTTTACAATTTTCTACAGCAAGCTTGTACTTCATGTGTAATAAAGTGATAAAGGGTAACAGAAGGGAGTGCAGTTGGTGATGTATTTTTTAATATTTTCATGTACAAGATAAAAAATAGTTTTAAAAACCCCTCAGCCATTCAGAAGTCCTGGTGATCTGACATGATTCATGCCTCTAGGAATCCCAGGCAGCTGGGATTTATTTATTTATTTATTTTAATCTGTAAAATGAAAGTTTCAGCCTAAACCACGACTGATGGCAACTTTCTAAGTCCCTATCCTCTGTAATATTTTAGTCTGTTCTTATAAGGAAAATGTTAAATTTTCTTTAATAAGGAAATCAAAGACCATCAATTAGATCAACCCAATGGTGTAAACTCTTCTGTATTCTGTGTCTTTGACCTCTTTTGGCTTCACCAACAGAGTATCAAAGTCAGTGATGAGTTCATAGAAATCACTTAGAGATGCTTAACCACTGACCAAAACCCAAAAAGATAGTATGAAGGTATCCACAATCACACGACAAACCAGTGCTTAGGATACTAGTACCCAAATCTCTAAAGATTAATCACCATTTCTATCTATGAAAGCCACAGCTATTAGCAAATGTACAGAGAAGCACAGGTTGTGAGAAGTCAGGGGTTTCTGCACCTATAAAACCCCGGCAACTTCTCTGAACTTCTGTTTCCTCATTTGTCAATTGCCTGTCTCCCACCATTCCTGTTATATGAGATCGCATGAAAATCCTTCAATTCTGCAAGGTCAGAATAATTTAATTTTATCATCTTCTCAGAATGCTTAATTTGAATATGATAAATAGTACCCCAGATAGGGGTCTTAAAATATGTGGTGAATAACAAATCATTCAAACATAAGGAACTCAAAGATAGTTGATCCAAAAACTGATTTAATAACTCAAAACACTGCCCAGTTAGAGGTCAGAGTGTGGAGGATAAATCCAAACCAGCCCCAGTGGTTCTCATTTGTTCCACTAGAGTCTGAAGAAAGGAATTTTATTGGTTGTGGCTCATAAAATAATAGATACTCTATCCTTAGAAATTCACAATTTGTTCAGATCAAATACTCCAGGGCTTGGATCAGACACCATGTCTGGGATGTTTCCTCTTTGCAATAGCAGTGACAGATGGCCATGTTAAAAACTTTATAAAGTTGTTTTTTGTTTTGTTTTTTTTTTGAGTTGGAGTCTCACCCTGTCGCCCAGACTGGAGTGCAGTGGCCGCTCTCGGCCACTAAAGCCTCGATCTTCTGGGCTCCGGCGATCCTTCCGTCTCAGCCTTCCAAAGTTCTAACAAAATACACTGCCCCTCAAAGCATGCTTATATTGGTGATTGTGTCTGAAGTCTATAGAACTATAGGATGACAAATGAGTTAAAAACTAAAGAGTCAGTTGGGATCTGCAGTTGTTTTGTGGGGGCTTTCTTTACCAAGATAAACAAATTTGCTGTGTGTATTACATATTAATTAAATTAACATATAAATAATTATAAGTGTTTTTCAAACCAACAGCTTGTCAGTCAACAACTCTGCTTGTTTCTGCCTCAGGACCTTTGCACCTGCTACCCCCTCTCTCCACAGTTCTGCATCCAAATATTTGCATGACTGGCTTCCTCTCATCTGCAAACTCTCATGTCAAATTGCACTTCTCATGTTTAAATGTAATTTATAATTTGCCGGGCTCAGTGGCTCAGCCTGTAATCCCAGCACTTTGGAAGGCTGAGGCAAGTGGATTGCCTGAGCCTGTGGGTTTGAGACCAGCCCAGGCAACTTGGGCGAGACCTCGTCTTTACAATAAATCAAAAATTAGCCAGCGTGGTAGCACACACCTGTGGTTCCGGCTACTTGGAAGGCTGAGGCAGAAGGATCAGTGGAGCCCAGCAGGTCGACACCAGGGTGGCTGTGAACGTGCCACTGCACTGCAACCTAGGCGACAGAGTAGGACTCCAATTCAAAAAAATAAAAAATAACAAAATAATTTGCCTATATCCAAGGGATCTGAGAGGACCTATAATAAAAATCATAAAATACTCATAAGCAGATCCAATAAAACGAACACCAAAATCCATGCAGAGAGAGAGGAAAATAAGATACCAAATGACTAGGCTAATATCATTTTTATAATTGCTCATTAAATTTATCCCTGGACTTCCCAAGGTTGAAGTTAGAAAAGGAAGCAATAGGTAATGTAAATCTCAAATCCTTGCAATTAGAAGAGTATCAGTGTGTAGCAAATGACTGTTCTTTCCCTTTTGTATATTTATTCATTCAACAAACACCCAGTGCTGGCCTAACAAGGTATGTGCTCTGCCCCAGGAGCAGAGGAAGGGGGTAAAGAACAAGACATGTTCCCTGCTCTTGAGTTGCTCATGGTCCTGGGGGAACCATTTTCAGTGAGATGGAAGTCTTCTAGTCAGAAGCTCAGAGATGTGAGGGTTCTAGGAGCAGCAAAGTTGCTCAGTGGTTGGAGCATTAGGCGCTGATAATCCTATAATAACAAGCATCTACTACATCCCTGAACCCTGAACTTCATACAAATGCCCCAAAGTGAATGCTTTTATTACTCCCCATCAACACTGGAAGAAACTGAGGCATACAGAGGCTAGGTGTGAGGACACTGTGATGACTCCCAGTTCCCCTTCAATGGAGGTACTGTTGCACCAGCTGTCTGGAAGCGCTCCTGGCCCACAGCTATCAGCTGTCAGCAGGCCCTCTCATATGGTCTCGACGCAGAGAGCCTCCTCATCCAAAGTGACCCAAGGCCACGCCCTTTCCACGATGGTTCACATCCAACGACCTACTCATGTGGGGCTTTAAAGACTCAGGCCACTTGTACAGATCATTCTAGCACCAGAGCTTCTCTGTGGGGTTGACAGCAATGCCAGGCCTGCATCATAGCTTGTCTTCTCTCTGCTCACTTCTGCTTCTACCCATTACCTTCCTCAGAGGTCAATTCCAAGGGTACCTCTTCGTTAACATCCTATTCAATAACTCACAGAGTCTAATTCCAGGCAAAGTCATGTGGAACTCAATCCAGGTGACAGGGTGGCAGGACTTTCCTTAGAACCCAGGCAATCTGATTCCAGAGCTCGACTGTTATAGTCTAGTCCCCTGAAGCTTGATGCAGAGTGAAGTTGAGGCTAGAATTGTAAATGTGGGCCAGACCATGACTACCCTTTTGTGTCATCCTAAAAAGGGGAGATGCTCTTTTGAGACCAGGAGAGAACCAGCAAGGATTTTAAACAGGAGGCTGATATCAGCATATGTTTTAGGATGGTCACTCTGGTAGCAGCACAGGGACAGGGCTGTGATGGAAAATGTCACCTTATCTCCATAATGGTCATGGTTGAGTTACAGTCCTACGTTTTTTTAATTTATAGTTTCTTCTTCAACTTTCTAAAAATAACGCAAAGGAGATCAAGAATAAGTTGGATCAAATAGTAGATCAACTAGCACACTTATTTTTTGTGCATAAATCCTTTGATAGATGGTTGCCTTCCAGTCTGTCTTCAAGAGAAAGAGGGCCTTTGAATACACAGCCTGCAAGTCAGGTAGAAGGTGATGGTAATAGTCAAAGCCATGTTCCCCTCTGCAGCTCCTCTTGTATTGGGCTCATGCTATCAGCCTGAAAGTGGGCAGAAATAGTCTGAGGAGGAGAAGTAGCTGTTCAAAGGAGTTGTGTCCCAGCTGGAAACACCAACCTGCCAGGTTGTACCAAGAGGCCCTGTGACAAGTTGAGCCTGTGCTGAGCACCCTTGCTGGGGGACAAGAAACCACTGGACTCAACCAGTGCATCCCCAGGAACCTAGGGCCACCCACTGGATGGTGTTGTTTGTCTCACAGTGGCTGTCTCCATGAGGAGATGCTCACAGTCCTTGTTATGTTTTCCACCGTGTTGTCTTTGAACATACACTGCAATGGCAGAGCTCACTGGTTTCTCAGTTCATGTAGTAAGTTTAATGTATCTTCTGCAGATCTGTAATAGTCCCTACAAGCACATTAGTTATTCCCTTTAAAGAATAGCATTTGAATGCTAGGATCAGGATGGTATATTGGGGTGGAGATGCATTCGAGCCCAGTGAACCACCACACAGAAGAACTGACCAGCCAGGCACAGTTATTCAGCTTTGTTCATTTGGATACAGGAGGATTTCTGCCAAAAGCAGTTGTTTTGCTTGCTACAGCTGCTCTTGAGCTGCTGTCTTGGTAGTCATCGGACATCATGCTCTAATCAAACATTGAAAAAAGGCCCATTGACTGTCGGGCACTGAGCTATATACAAAGTCACAGAATGAATTCAAGATTCCACCACTGCCCTTAAAAGTGCACATCCAACACGTCTTTCTGATTCCTGCGATAGGTCCTAGTTCATGAAAGGAATGCCAGTCCTGTTGCCTCTAGAATAGTCACCCAGTTCATCAAAAAGCTACTTTAATTGTAAAATAAAAAATGAAGGGATGCCAGAATGAATTATTTCTAGGAAATTATAATTCCTCAGTGTATGATCTTTCAAGACTGAAACAGAGTAAATATTTTTCATTCTTTATAACAAGAAAATGAAGAGGTTTTTGGATGGAAGGAGAACTGACCATGCATCTGTTCCCAGGGTCAAGAGTGTCACTGTCTTGTGGCAGGGCTCACATGGAAAATTTAGCCATCACAGGAACAGAGAAGGGAACATCTGTAGGAGTCATCACTATCCCTCATCAGTAAAAGGCACCTCCTCGCTCCTATTGTTTGAATATCCTGTTAATACTCTTGTTTGATTATCAAATTTTTTTTTTACTTTGGAAAATATAGTTTATTTAGAAAGTTAATAAGAGAAAGAGAGGAGATGCACCTCCCCAAGGTAGGGGAGGGGGCCAAAGCTTAATTAAGCAAGGCAATGGCCCCAAAATGTTTTTTAAACAAAGAAAAGTTGGCTGTGGAATCACTCTCACAATGGTGAATTGAGTCTCCTGCACTTAACCTCCTAAGAAAACCAAAAATCAGAAAGAGGAGAAAAAGTCCTTATTTTGCTGTCAAATTTATCTATCTATTCTGTTAAATTAATGGCTAGTATATAAACTCCATTTTATATTTGAAGTCATTCCTACTTGCAATAACCTATTTTATAATGTATTGCATGATTACTACTCAAATACTAGGTGACAAAGTTCATGAGAGAGGTGTGTTAAGAATGTTTAGAAATTTATAGAATTGTTTTAAAAGTTTTTGAAATAGAATGAAATTTTTGCTACATTCTCTGAGTTTATTTATCATAATTTTATTGTTTTACTTTAGGCAATTTATAGACACATATATACATCAGTTTATTGATTCCCCTCCTTCTGGAGAAGATGTTTGTCACAGAGAAATATGTCAGTAGTGGTCATACTGTTACTAACAATGGTCATAAGAAGCCGAAGTAGTGTTTTTCATTATCAAAAATATATCACAAGCCATTGTACCCTTTTACTTTTCTACATACATAAGTGAAAATTTAGGGAAAAAAAAAAAGTAGCACATGATTATATTACATTTCGAATAAACTCATTTCCCAAAACAATAATTCTACATGTTTTAGTTTCATTCTGACATGCTCCAAAATAATCTTGTCACTGAAACATTCTAAAATATAAAATTAACTTTTTTAGAGCCTGGCTTTAATTGTAAGATTTAATTATAATTTATAATGACTATACTTTGTGTTAAGGAAAGTTTTCTTCAGAACTTCAGATATAAACAAACCAACAACTTTGAGTAACTTGCCTGTATTACAATTTTGAAGTAAAACAACTGATCAATAGGTGCAAACAAATGTATCCACCTATATTTCTTAAGAAGAACTTGTAGTTATGGAAACTAAAGAAAACAGAGGAACAAATGTAAATTTTCTCCCTAATAAAAATTTTTTTAAAAATTGTAATACCTATATGTATGAAAATTTTTGCTTCTTGATTATTTTTGCTTCTTGATTATCTTAATATTGAGGTTTTAAAAACAAAATTAAAATCTTAGTGGCATTTTTTTCCCCTGTGTTTAGCAATTACATACCAAGTTATAAATGAATAGAAAATAATAAAGAATAGTATTCTCAAACCAGAATTAGGCAAATCAGTCACAGATTGAGTTCAAAACCTGTAGCTTTTTAAATAGACATACGTGGACACACATGACCCTATTCCAAATCCCCACCTACCAGTACAGAGAACCATTTTCTAGTTTTCCCCTTTTAAGATGTTTTTGTCTAACACATGTTCTTGCTTTCCGTTGCATTCCATCCCATTCAGACCTCTTCTCTTTCTGAAATGTAGAAAGTACTGCATCAGGTAATGATAGGACATCATCAGACACAATCATGCTCACTTAATGCTAACATTTTACTTAATAATAATACAGAATTATTGCCATCATGGTCCTTAATGGTCATGTGGATATGTTTGTGAATTCTCAAAGCTCATGCATCTCCAGGATTCTTTTTAAGTCAACAAATCTTAACATAAATTATATTTGGTCAATATATTTATATAGTATTTCTTCTAGAAATAGAACTCAAAAAATAGCACGTTTCACTTTTTATTTTATTTTAGCATCATCATAGACTATTAATGTTTGAAGGCACCTTAGAGATTTGCATGAACATTAACAAAAACATCAGAGGGAATATTTTCCAGACCTAGATGGCTTGGGGAGGCTAGGTTTGGAAGATAAAGTCCTTTCTTTAGTATAGTTGAGAATAGCCAAGGTGGATTACAAGCTTATGCCATGACTCCTTTATTAAATCTTGAGATAATGAAGTAAAATATCGCTCAGCTTTCCCCAAGGTGTATAACATAGAATAAAAACTATAAGGAATGTAAGTGGTGTTACATGAAAATGGGGCATTGTGTTCAAATAATGTTGGCAAATACAGAGTTAAGCAAGCTGAACAAGTTGGTTTTCGTTTGTTTTACTCTATGGATAACTTTCAGAGACTTTAGCATGCTCACATGCATTACCAGTGTTTCCCAAATCTTTTATTTCAGAGCACATCTTGGGACCACAGTTCCACAAAATACACTTGATTATACAATTAAGAATTGCTTTAATTCTTAAGTATTATACCCATATATCATTGTTTGCTAGCATGTATAGCTACATTCTAAAAATATATTGTTCTAAACACATTATAAACTTCCATTTTATTTAGATAATTTCTTGAATATTGCTTGATGGCTTTTTTCTTAAAAACTTATGTGACTTTCTTGGTCAATTTGTCCAAGTTCTTGAAACCAAATTCTTGGAAAAATCAACATGCTTAACTAGAGTTTTTAAATTTTATATTTCTATATTTTATTTTCATGATGTTTCCTGTGAAATATGCAAATGATTACCTCAAAAAATGGTGTATTTTCTTTTCTTATACTGAATCATTTTGCTTTATTTTTCTTCCATGTACAATAGTGGAAAAACCTAAAGGCTTAAAGAATAATACAGTGTACTCTCATTAATAAATATATATATATATATATACACATACACATATATATATGATAAGAACTAAGCAGTATACATGCTAATCTGAAAAATCAGACAAAGCATGAGTAAAACTTGCTATCATCCAGGTGCAAGAACATTATTCCCCTCAAAACCCAAATTATTCCAGAGTTTCATACTAAAGTTATCCTGCTACAAACTCCCAGCAGATGCATGTCTACCTAAGTGTCATGGTGATGACAAACGCTTTCTCTTCCTCCCTCCTGCAGTGTTATTCTTTAGTTCACAGGCAAAACTGAGCTATGCCAGCTCTTAGTCTTTGCTATAATCCTCAAAAGGGTTAGCTCACAGTTATTTATTTTTTAACATCAGGTAATTCGTTTTGTACTAAAAATCTATTATAAATTTAAAATGCAATTGCTATTCCCTATGATAAAACATTGTAATAGCTGGTCCTGTTGAAAAGGCCTCTGGTCCCAATCTCAGCCCAGAGGTGTTCATGTACCTGCTGGTGCTGCCCATGGGCTGCTGGAAGCCAACTCAGAAGTCAATGAACAGCACAGTTGTTTTAGAAACTTGTAATTCCTGACTCACTAAATGCTTCTTCTCAGCCATGTGTTCCCACTTGGTAAAGCAGACTTAGAAAATTATATTTAGTCAATATATTTATGTAGTATTTCTTCTAGGAATAGAACTCACAAACATAGCACTGTTCCACTTTTTATTTTATTTTAGCATCATCACAGACTTTTACTGTTTGAAGGCACCTTAGAGATTATCTAGTTCAGGTGTTCTCAGACTTTAGCATAAATCAGTATCACCTGAAGAGTTGTTAAACCCTAGATTACTGCTCCAGACCCAAGAGTGTCTGAGTCAGCGGGTCTGAGTTGGAGGCTGAGAATTTGCATTTTTAACAGTTCTCAGGTAATGCTGATGTGGCTTTTCCCAGGACCACACTCTGAAAGCCACTGTGGGACAAAACCCTTTATTCCAGGTCTGCCCCAGAGAAGCTGAACCTCCCTAGCCTTCAACCCAATGCCCTGCAGACCTCTTGGGGAAGAGAGCAACTCTTCTTTACCCAGTCCTTGGAGCAGCTCAAGGAATGATTGATTGGTGGACCTCAGTGCACATCAGGGGCTTTTTTTAGGGAAGGGTAACTGTAGCACACATCCCTAAAACCGCCCTGGCTTCACTGCTGCTGGGAACTGCATCTTGAGAACCATTCATCTAGTTCAACCTTCTCATTTTACAGACAAGGACATGGAGATTTAAGACAAGAAGAGATGACCAGGGAGTTACTGCCTCAGGAAGTGATTTCACACTCCCCCTGCATTACTAGTTACCCAGTTTCTGCCTATAAGTGCACAACTAATTATTTCTCAATAGTTACCAGCATTGGCAAGCATTTTTTAAAAATCGTTTTCTCTTTGCTGATTGGGGAGATTGGTTCCTTTAGCCAGTGATTTCCCGCTCTCTTTTCTTTATACGTGGAAAATTCCCACACAATCTTGCTTTTGCTCTTGGTGAGATTAAGCTTTATGTTTCTAAACCTATGTTCAGTTTTATTAATGGGAACTTCTCAAACAATCTATACAACTTTTTATATTTTCTTGGCTTACGGCTTCTACAGGTAGTGCTTCTTACAGTTAGCTTAATGTTTTTAGAACAACCTATAACCAATATATTTTGTGAGCGAAGAAAGATTTTATTTACCTCTGAGCATTCTAGTCATGTTTTTTGCTTTCTCTTTCATGTACTTATCTTCCACTTCTACAGAGTCGTATTTTCTCTAATAATGTGGACCATTAGCTTTTCCTAATGGCATAGTTTTCTTTGGGGCACTTACACTGTAGTACATCTGGCATGGATGTGGCAGCTGCTCCTATGATGTCGGAGTCATTTCTAGAACCATCTGCCAAAAATAGTGGCCCTGTTCTCTTTACAATGAGTTAACCCAGGGCTGCTTACAGGCACCAATTTAAGGTGGGCGCGACATGACCAGAAATGTTATTTTCTTCTCCCTATAATCTAAGTGATATATCTGACCATTATTGTGAATTCAAAAAAATATATGCTGTTCTTTTTTTAAATGTTTTATTTTAAAGATGTGGGGTACAATTCAAGATTAGGTATAGAAATGTTCATTATGCAGGTCACCTTGTTAATGAGGTGTGCCCCCCGGCTGGCAGTTTCCTACTACTGCCACTCACCCACCCCCACCCCCACCCCACTGCCCCCCACCCCGGCAGTTTCCCACTACTGCCAATCCCTTTCTAATAGTATTATGATAATTGTTCAAGGTCCACTTATGAGTGAGAACATGTACTCAGTTCTTTGTTTCTGTGACAGATCACTCAGTATTGTAGTTTCTAAGTCCACCCAAGTTGCTGCAGCGTTCGTAATTTGTCCTTCTTTATGGCTGTGTAATATTCCATCATGTATATTACCATATTTTTTTATCCATTCCTCTTTCAATGGGCAGCATGGTTGGTTCCATGTTTTTGCTATTGTGAATAATGCTGCAATAAACATGCATGTGCAGGTATCTTTTTCACAAAGTGATTTGAGTTCCTCCAGGTATATTCCCAGAAGGGGATTGTGGGGTCATATGGAAGGTCAATTTTTAGATCTTTTAGGAATCACCAAACTGTTTTCCACAGAGGTAGTACTAGTTTACCCTGCCACCAATTGTGTAGAAGTGTTCCCTTTTTGCCGCATCCTCTCCAGCAACGTTGTTTTTTCAGTTATCGATGATGGCCATCCTGACTGGAGTTAGGTGGTATCTCAGTGTGGTTTTAATTTGCATTTCTTTGATGGTGAGTGAGGCTGAGCATTTTTTTCTTATCTATTGGCTACTTGTATGTCTTCTTTTGAGAAATGTCTATTCATATCTTTTGCCCATTTTTTAATGAGGCTTTTTGTTTTGTTTTGTTTTGTTTTTTCCTTGTCAGCACATTTGAGTTCCTTGTAGGTCCTGGATGTTAGACCTTTGTCAGAGATACACAGTTGGCAAATATTTTTTCCCGGTCTGTGTACTGTCTCCCCGCTCTCTTGCTGGTTTCTTTGGCTTTGCAGAAACTTTTCAGTTTGATGAGGTCCCACTTGCCTATCTTATCTCTTAGCCTGGGCACTTGGGGTTTTGATCAGGAATTGGTTGCCAGTTCCAATTTCCATAAGGGTGTCTCCTGCATTTTCTAAGATTTTTATAGTTTGAGGTTTTACGTTTAGATCTTTGATCCATTTAGAGATGAATTTTGTGTATGTTGATAGGTAGGGGTCTTGTATTAACCTTCTGCATGTGGTCAGCCAGTTTTCCCAGCACCATTTTTGGAACAGGTTCTCCTCTCCCCCGTGATTGATGATGGAGTCTTTGTTGAAGATGAGTTGGTTGAGAAATTAAGGTTTTGCTTCTGGAATCTCTAGCCTGTTCCGTTGGTCTATATGTCTGTTCTTGTACCAATACCAGGCTGTTTTGATTATTGTAGTCTTATCATAAATTTTAAAGTCTGGGAGTGTGATACCTCCCGCTTTGTTTTGTTTGTTTGTTTGTTTCTGAGTATTGTTTTGGCTATTCGTGGTCATTTATATTTCCATATGAATTCCTATATTGTTGTTTCCAGGTCTGGGAAGAATGATGCTGGTAATTTAATGGGTATTGTGTTAAATCTGTAGATTGTCTTGGGCAGGATGGACATCTTAACAATGCTGATTTTTCCAATCCATGAGCATGAAATATTTTTTCATTTGCTTGTGTCATCTTTGATTTATTTGAGCAGTGTTTTGTAATTTTTGTTGTAAAGATCTTTCACTTCTCTGGTTAGGAAAATGCTAAGTTTTTTTGTTTGTTTTTTTTTTGAGGCTATTACAAATGGGATTGTGCTTTTTATTTGAGTTTCAATTTGTTTATTGTTTACTGTTGGTCTTTTGCACATTTATTTTATACCATAAGACTTTGCCAAAGTCCTTTATCAGTACAAGGAGGTTTTTGATAGATTCTCTTGGGTTTTTGAGATATAAAATCAGGGTACATGCTGTTCTAAGGTTCAATGGCAGGTCAACAACAAATGAGTTGATCTCTGCTGGTCCTCTAAAAAATAACCTATAATCCAAATGTAGAATTGTTTCCTGGGAAGACTCACTTATCTTTTGACTAGCTTTCTTCTACAACAACTGTTCAATGAAGACATTTTGTGAGGCACAAGCCATTATAAATAATAAAATTCACTAACAACTTAAACAAGGCTCTCCATTTGCTGATAGGTTGATAAAGTGAAGATATTTTGCATAGCATTTATCATAAGCATATTTTAATAATCAATATGGTTATTGGGATGGAAAGAAGAGGAGGTATATTTTTATCTTTATAGGCAATAAATTGAATTGGTTAGGCTTATAAGTTTCTTGAGTTTCAGTGATTAAAATAGAATCTGTAGAAAATATACATATTTAGGAGTAAAATAGCCCCAAAGTAAATTTTAAAAACTTCCAGCTATTCTGGACAGATTCTCAAGTATCCAAGATCTTATCATAAACTAGTTCAGCCTTCCTACTTAATTTGTAAAATTATAATTTATAAGCTCACAGCTAAGTCTTAACATGTGATCCCAGCCACGGATAGAGTACTGCTCCTTCATAATCCATCTTTGTAGTTTTTTGTAACAGATAACACTCTGTATTTTCAAAGATGATGGCTTTGTTTTTATTACTCAAAGTTTAATTATTAATTTCTGGTCAGTCAGCAATTTAGATTTCCCTCTATATAAAACAAATGAAAGTAATTTATGACTTGATGACTATCGATTATTGTTTCCTGGGCTGCAAAGTGGTTAAGGCCATCTCCATGATGTTGCACAAAGATACGCTTATTTAGGTGTTTTCAAAGCAACGGCTTGCCCGGAATTACTCAGAAGGTACTCACACCATTTGAACTCATACACCATTGACACATGGACTTCCTAATTTATGTTTTCCCACCTTCTTTCTCTGCCCTCAAATCTCAGTTCAGAAGGTTTCTGGCTCCATCTCCTGCCTCAGCTGTGCTCTGGACATTCAGAACACAGCAGGCTTTCTGATGTCCCATAATCCTATACTTACTCTTTCTTCTGCTCTGCCTGCCATCTCCCTTCTGCTTAGCTCGTTATGATTTATTGAGGATTAAGCTCCCATCAGCTCTTTTGTGACACTTTCTTGACACCCCTCCTCTTTCCCCCACTGAGCTAGCCAGTTCCTAAATATTACTAGGATTCACTTAGCACTCCCCTACCCTGTCTTGTACCCACTAGCTCTTATCTGTCCACATATCTGTCTCCCCTGTGCCTTAGAATCACTCCGGGGGAGAGACCACACCCCATCATATCTGGCATATAGTTGATGCTGTATTTGCTGAATGAGTGAATGGCGAACCAGGCCATCCTATGTGCGAAGTTATCCTGGCATTCCCCTCCCCCTATTAAGGATAACCCTCTTCATCATCACTCCCAGCTGCCTTCTTTTCTTCTTTGCTTCCAGTCTGATTCATCCCTGTCCAATCCAACTCAGTCTCTGAAATATAGATCTGATCATGTCCCACCACAATTGCCTATAGAAAAAAAGCACAACCCCTTAAAATAATGTACAGTGTCCTCCCTCATCAAGTACATGCCTTTCTCATCATCCATTGCTTTCCTCCTTCCACTTCGTGTTCCCAATGATATTAAAAGTGCCAAACTGGTGGCTCTATGTACACAAAATCCTGTTTCTCAACTCCACGCCTTTGACTATGCTATTCCCAGTGGTTGAGATGCCATTTCCTCTCTCCTTTTCCCCTGCCCCACAATCAACTCCTAGCCATCCTTTCTTTTTTTTGAGTTGGAGTCTCACTCTGTCACCCAGACTGGAGTGCAGCGGCTACTCCCGGCCACCGCAACCTCGACCTGCTGGGCTCTGGCGATCCTTCCGCCTCAGCCTTTCAAACTCAGTTCCAAAGCAGTCCTCCAGGAAATCCTCCATATTCCCTGAAGGCTAGTGAGGGTCTCTTGTCTGGGCTCCTTATGCCCTTTCCTTACAGCACTGGCTACATAGGGTGACGGCACAGGAAGTGCATCAACATGAGAAGTTCTAGTCCTGTTCATCTCTGGCCCAGAGCCTGCACCTTGGTTATCAGGAAATGTCTGATGAATAAAATTGTCCTAAGCTCCATAAAGGCTGAAACTGTGCCTTGGTTTCCTTTGAGTCCCTCATCCTTTCTTGTCATTCTTCTGCACTCAGTAGTACCTGTTTTCCCTTATAGAGACTCAAAAGTGTTGGGAACTAACTTAGTAAATTAGGCATGGGTGGATAAAGAGCATATTGTGCTTCTCCATAGCTAGAAACTCAAATAATATCAACTACTGTACCGTGGCAACAATTTGTTTCTTTAAAAAAACAAAACAAAACTGTCATCACTGGAGTGCTCCCAACCACTTGTTTAAACTGGATGACAGAATTAAAAAAAAAAAGAAAGAGTAATTTTGAAACATCAACAAATTCACCCAACTAATGTGCCATGACAATAGGCAATTGGTGAGAGTAGCACTATTGTATGTAAGTAAGAAAATAGCATGAAACTCAATAAAAAGATAGATTTTTCAGGTTATTAAATGGAGGACTAGACAGAAAAGGAAATGAGATGTGTAGGTTTGTAGTAATACAGTATTTGTCTACATATAACTTGGGTAAAATCTGATTTAGAGATGCTGTGTTTCCATAATGCTGACCTCTACACTTCAAAACCAAATAAATGTATTGGTTTAAGTTAAAAGCTCATTTCCCCCTCAACTCTAGGTTTAACTATTTTATCAGTAAATTTAAAAATAAAAAAGAAATGCATCCCTTTGGAGAGCTTTCTAGTGATTTGCTACCAAATCATAGTGTGTCAGCCAGATTGATTCCTTTCCCCTCCCTCAAGTGCTCCCAAGCTCCTCAGTGTGGATCTCATCAATTATTCTGTGTAACATGGACCTGTAGGATCTACCTCTCTCTCTAGTGTACTTCTAGAACTCCCTAGTGTCCACGTGTGCTCATGGAGCATCCTCTCTGTCCACCTGCAATGATGTCCAGACTTTGTGAAGTCAGTTGAGTAGAGCCTCACTTTTGACTCTGCATCCAGTGACCTCCAGAAGCCACAAACTAAATGTCCAAATGACCTGAAACTCCCTGAAATCCCACCTCCTTAACTGGTGTCACTCTCAAGCACCTGGTCTTGAAGCAGCTTTGCTTGCTTGGCACATAGAGTTCATCCTTATATGGGGAAAGTGGCCCCTTCAGCTTTGGGGCTGGCCTGGAGGCACGCAGTCTCCATAGCCCAACTTCATCTCCACCACCACACCCCATTGATTAAAAAAAAATAAAAAATAAAAGGCCTTATTCACTGCCACATTACCCTTCAGCTGCCAAATAACCTCAAACCAAGGGATTGAGTCAGTTATCCAGCCCTGTCTGCTTCTGATTCCAAGCATGTAATATAGTTTCAAGACACCCAGGGAAGTGCTGGGTCGTCACTTTTAGATTCTGCCATTGTTGAGTTTTATATCCTGGAGTATTCCCAACTAGTCAGAATGACCATTCCGTGCCCATTCTGACCTTTCATTACTCTGCCCACATAGCTGAAAGAAAAGCTATGTTTATTGGTGCCAATTTACATGGCAAATTGACGCACAGAGGGTTTACACAGGAACTCTTAGCACCGAGTCACCTGATGTTTGAGGCTCTGGTCAGTTAGTTCATTGTAGTCTGAAAGACTGTAAGGTGTGCATTTTTTAAAAAATTAAAAATTTAGACATTTTTGCTGCTATCATTTTTACTCTTTTTTTTGTAAATATTGAAGAGTCAAGCTCCTACCAATTCTCAGTCAGGCAGAGATATCTTCAACTCACTCTTTCATCTGTTAACTCATTAAACATTTATTGAGGGCCTACTGTGTGCCTGGCACTATTGACAGAGCTGAAGATATAGCAGTGAACCAAAATTTACATTCTAAAGAGAGGAAGAAAGAAAATAAACAAGCAATTGAATACCATAATATCAGACGCTAATAAGTGTTATGAAGTAAATAAGAAGACTAAAAGAAGAATTGAATTTTTTTTAACTTTTATTATGGAAAATTGGGAGCATATATAAAAATAGAAAAAATTATCTAATGAATCATACAGATCCACCACCCAGCTCCTTGCAATGATCAACCCAAGACCTGTCCTCTATATACCCATTATGCAATATTTGGAAACAAATCCTAGACATCACATCGTTTTCTTATAAATGTTTTGGCATGAATATCTAAAAGAAAGGGAATGTTATGTAGTTAAAGTAGTCAAGAAAGGTGGCTCTGAGAATCTGGGAGAATGAGATAGGTGAATGAGGAAAAGAGCTTCATTAGTGGAAACAGCAGATGCAAACACCCTGAGATAGCTGAGCATCTGCAAAATAGGCCACTGAGACTTCCCTGGAGGGAATTAAGGGGTAAGGTAACTCAATCCTAACACAGAAGTATGACCAGAAGTTCCTAGAAGGAATAAAATTATTAGTAAAACGTATATAAGGTGTATTATATGGCAAGAACTCTTCTAGCATTATGCATATATTAGCCTATGTATTTTTCACAACAGCTTATGAAGTTGTGACCTCTATTATAATTCCTATTTTGCTAAAATGGAAGAAACTGGGACACAGAAAGTTACAGCTAACTACTGGCAGCTTTGGAATGTAAACCCCAGCAATCTGGTTCCAGAATTCATGTTCTTAATCTTTACACTGCTCTGCTTCCCCTTTCAAGGCATATGGCTCATTAATTGCAAGTCACATTTCTGTGCAACTCTGAGCAAGTACAGGTACATAGACTCAGAGCTGCCCCCATCCGTGTCCCTTTGGTTTTTTTTGTTTTGTTTTTTTGTTGTTTTGAGTTGGAGTCTCACTCTGTTGCCCAGACTGGAGTGCAGTGGCTGCTCCTGGCCACCGCAGCCTCGACCTGCTGGGCTCCGGCGATCCTTCCGCCTCAGCCTTCCAAGTAGCTGGAACTACAGACACACGCTACCACACCCGGCTAGTTTTTTGATTTATTGTAGAGATGAGGTCTCGGCAAGTTGCCCAGGCGGGTCTTGAACCGGCGGGCTCAGGCAATCCACTCACCTCAGCCTCCCAAAGTGCAGGATCACAGGCTGAGCCACAGAGCCCAGCTTCCATGTCCCTTTGAACCACTACCTCCTCTCCCACGACTCCGAGACCCAGACTGCCATCTGAATACTGCTCCATGGCCAACTTATCTTTTCCTATTTCCCTTCCCTTCCCTCTAAGATATTTTTTCCTATTTTTCTATAAGCCTCATGAAGGTTGGGAACATGTCAGTCTGTCATTCACACTGTCTCCTCTCACACAGAGCCCAAAATATAGTGGATACCAAATAAATACTCAGTCCCGCAAGACAGACCCGCACTTCAGATGTCAACTGCAAGTAGTAGATCCTAAGGTTCCCCATATCTCTAACCTGGCTATAAATTGAAGGGTCCCATCACTCCTTCCTCATGCCCAGTAATTTGCTATAACAGCTGACAGAACACAGGGAAACGCGGTTATTTGTTTTTTATAAAGCATACAAATGAACAACCAGATGAAGAGTTAGACAAGGCAAGATCTGGAAGGGTTCAGAATGATGGAGTTTGGGGTACACCATCCTCCCAGCCTGTGGATACATTCACCAAATAGGAAGCATTCCAAATCTCACTGTATACGGTTCCATTACGTAGGCATGATTGATTAAATCATTGGCCACTGGTGATTAACTCCATCCCCAGCTACTCTTCCCTCCCCTAAGTCAAGGGATGGAGCTGAAAGTTCCAATCCTGTAATCACAGGACTGGTTTCTCTGACAACTAGCATCCCCTCTCCAAGAGCCACCTCATTAGCATAAACTCAGGTATAGGTGAAAGAGAGCTTATCATGAGTAACACATGATACTTCTCTTACCCCAATTACTCAGAAACGTCAAGGGTTTAGGAGCTCTGGTCAGGATGAAGACCAAATATGTATTTCTTATTATTTCACAAAACCATAACCCTTCTCTCAGAACCCCTGGGATACCTCTTTTCTATGAGTTGTCCTCACTTCAGACCTGCATCTGAAGCTCTTCTTCCAAAAACTCCCTCAGGCTCCAGGATTCATTTGACCCCAAGTGCAAAGGGCCAACAGTGCCTTGAGATTGCCAACCCTTATCTTCACCTCAGGGACTGTTAACCAATGACTGTCAGGTATAGAGTCTGACAGCCCAGCTTCCTTGCCTTGGAATGAGTTAACTTGGAGGCCCTATTCACACTCCAGATCCTCCAGTAGAAATAGGATTCCTCCTTTCTCTATCCTGTTTCTGGAGAGCCCAACCAAAAACACTAGGTTACTTTAAAAATGCCTCTTTTAGTCAAGAGAACTCATAGAAAATTACTATACTTCCAGTTTTACCATAAAATAAAAATAACAATAATTCTAAAACTATACCAAAATCAATGGGATTTTTACACTGATGACTCAAAGGCCTTTTAGGATATTGCAGTGCTTCAGAGTAATCTCAATCTCAAGTTCCCCAGTCCCAGAGATCTCTTAGCAGTGGTTAGTGGAGACTCCTGGTTGACTGGCAGAGAGTTGGATGGTCAGCATCTAGTAAACACCATCTTTGCCGAGCAGTGGGAGCACAGATTGAACAGCGAAGCTTGGCTTAATACTAGAATTAAGAAAGCTGATTTCTATTATGGGGGCTCTATAACACAACAATAATCATGTGACCAAGGGGAACTCCCCAGTGATGCAGATTTTTCAGGTCAGCCTGGGCTTCAAGAGTGTGTCAGCTCAATGGGTCAGCCAGCCAAGCCCCAAAAAGGGTCATGGAGGGGCTGGTAAGCCTAGCCCCACAAGTGTCAGCTCTAATGGTCTGGCAAGCCAAGCCCTGAGTGTTGCGACTGGCAGGAGCTGGCAAGCATAGCCCCCAGGGTGTTGGCTCTAATGGGCTGACAAGCCAAGCCCTGAGAGTGCTGCTGGTTTGGTGGGTTGGCAAGCCTAGCCCCCTGGGCGCCTCAGCTTCGGAGTCTCGCCTTCTTCCAGCAGCTCTCCTGGTTCACCTGGCTCCCTCAGCAGGCAAGCCAGCCTCTAGGGTGCATGGCTTCACGACTCTGATGGTCTTCTGCAGCTCTTCAGGTTGCAGCTCTTCAGGGTCAAGGTTCTTGTCTCATGCCCAGGAAGAATGAGGGACATGGACAGCAGGAAGGTGAGAAAGCAGGATTTATTGAGGACAGAAAAGCTCCCACAGTGGGAGGGGGCCCGAAGGGGTTGCCCATCTGGGGCTGAAAACCTGGTGCTTATATAGCCCTTAGTCCAAGCTAATTAGCTAGCACTAGCTGTGAGCTGTTGCTGTTCTGATTGGTTCCTTTTCAATCAAACAGTGAGGACTTTAGCTCTAGCTTGAGAGGCTTACAGGGAGCTTGTTTACCAACACTGAACCTGAGAGGCCCACCAAGAGTTCACCACGTTGTTAGCAGAGGACCCGCCTGTCTGTCTGCCTAACCTCTCTCTTGCTATCTCCTGTCTCACCTGTAGGCTGAAACATATATCAAATAAGTTGTGAGAATGAATATGACCACCCTTCCAATATTTGTCTACTGGTATTTCCTTGACCTTTTAAGAAAAGACTTGAAGCCGGACTCCGTGGCTCAGCCTGTAATCCCGAGCTTTGGGAGGCTGAGGGGAATTAATTGCCTGAACCCGCGGGTTCAAGACCTGCCTGGGCAACTTGGCGAGACCTCATCTCTACAATAAATCAAAAAAATTATCTGGTGTGGTAGCGCATGCCTGTAGTTCCAGCTACTTGGAAGGCTAGCAGAAGGATCACCGGAGCCCAGCAGGTCGAGGCTGTGGTGGCCAGGAGTGTGCCACTGCACTCCAGTCTGGGCAACAGTGAGACTCCACCTCAAATAAATAAATAAATAAATAAAGACTTGAGCGTAAGAAGTGGAAGTGCTGATTTCATCAGAAGAGTCCCAAGGAACCAAGAGGAAGCAAGAGAAACATTTTTCCACACATATAAAACAGCCAAGGTCCTATTGTATGTAAATGAACTCAAAAGCTGCATTTGCCCTGCTGTTTCTAAGCAGCCACTGTCATTTTGAACCTTAAATGAGGGGTGAATAGTGGTGAATGCATTTATGAATATCCTCATTTAAAAACAAATGGCAAACCACAGCTCCATAGTTCTAAGTGGAAAAGATTTTATAAAATTCATATCACTCATGAAAAGAATGATAAAACTCTAGATCATGGGTAATTATGCTCCAAAGAAAGATTTTGAGCCGCTGCATTCATGAGACCCTCTTGTATGGGAATACAATGTGATAGCTAAATTTCCTAATCATGCTGCCATATTTTTGTAAATGAAATTTATAATGATAGAATTATGTAATTATGGGGACCAAAGGGAGGCCAAACTTTACCTGTACGATGATCACTTATCTACCTAATCCTGAATTGTACCCACATCTTTAAAATAAAAATAAATATGTAAAAAAAGAATTATGTAATTAGCACATTTTCATGAAAAGTATTATGATTACAAATGTTCAGAGTTAAGAAAACTGAATTCTTTCCAGGATATAAAATATGAGTCTTTCAGAGAAAAGGAGTAAGGGACATGATTTGGAGAAAAATGCTTCTCCACCATGTAGTGAGATCATCTATAGTGGCATCTATATGATGTCATACATATGTTATCTAAGGGTGCTCCTTGGGAAGACTTTATTAAAATTTTTTTCTCATCACAATTTAGTGTTCACAGACAGCAAGAAGACACCAAGCATATAGATTTGGAGATTTGGGATTTATTTTCATTATGAGACAAGTAGCCTATCTGTATATTGACATGAAATAAATCATCATAAATCCTGAGACATTTGTTTGCATATCTTTTTCCTACATGCCCTTACTATCAAATCAGCAACTGTGGAATAGACTCATTCACAATATTTTGACATAAGGTAGGAATTAAGCTACAAAGTGGGTGTCCTTATGGGAATCTAGCAAATATTGCAATTAAGGATGAGGAAAAACGTACTATAAAGAAGGTAATATCTCTTGCTGGTCTGTCACCTACTGACTCCAGCTTCAGAATCTAAACACTACTTTCTCTAAAAATAAGCTCATCCCATCCAATAGGAGAGGCCCAAGATAACCAAGTGAAGCCATGTTTTAAATGCTTTTTACTGATGCCCTCCACTCTAAAATACTATAAAACATTATTCAACCTTTCCTTTAAAAAAAGTAAAATAAAATTCTGTAAAAAATATAAAATAGTTACCCTTGTTCACATAATTTCCAAAGTAAGAAGATATTTGTGAAAGTGAGTTCTAATTCTGGTAAACTGATTAGTTCAAAGTGAGACAATTAGGTAGCATTTATTAAGAAAATGATATGTGCTAGATATTGCTCTAAAATTTTTGTATGTCTTATCTCATTTAATTCTCATCCTAACCATGAGAATTAAATGAGATAACATTATTTTTACACCCATTTTACCCATGAGAAAATAAGGCATGGCTTACTTAAAGTCAGAAGCCAAGGCAATCTGGTTTCAGAACTGAAGCCCCAACTGTGTTAATAGATGAGCAGGAAGAATGTGAGGTTTGGAGCCCTTCCTCACTGGTACAAAACTATTTCCAAAAGTTATTCTGTGATGCTCTAAAATTCTAACAGGGAGAAATCTGTCTTAAGAAATCAGTACTTCCATTAGTTGGTTTTCATATTCCAGAACTATAATTTGACATATTTGAGGCTCAGAATCCATTTGAATATAACATAAGAACTCTAACCATCTGCAAATCCTTACGTTGAAAATTTCTGTATTTATAAACAACCATGCACCAGAATTCTGCATGTCTTTTGTGTTGGTCTGTTGAAAACATGACCATGTAATATAGTCAGACTTCATTTGGGCCATCCTTTGTTGGTTAGGTACATTGGCAATGAAAGATCTGAAAGCATAAACTTGGCAGTAGCTTCAAAATATCCAGTTGGTCCTGGATAACATGCTCATTATGTGCATTTATTGTGCCGGGGCTCCCTGCTGTCCAAATCTACCCAGAGTCTCCAATCAAGAAGAAGTATTGATAGGAGCACTACTAACATGACATGACTGGGGACAATACAGAGTGACATGACCCGAGGTGATGAAGAGAGCACGTATGGTTTTTTGACCGCCCCTCCCCCTCCCTGCCACATATCTTAATGCATATTACATCCGTGCCTTGGCAGTCACAGACAGAAAAGCCAAAAGATATTTATGAAGCTGCATCCATCACCACCAATGGTCTACCTGAAATGCTGTCAGCTTGCAGATTGGCTTGTACCCACTGTCTGTGAGTACCATACTCTGACTGTAGGTCTAGCTCCAGTTCCAGAGGGGCAGCGAGGCATCTCCAGTGAGCCCAGTCACCTTTCACAAAGACCCACTGGGATGCCAGATAGGAAGTAGGAGAGTCATCCGAGTTGGCATTTGCTTCATGAAGAGGGAAAAGCAGTAAAATGAGGAACACGTGGATTTCAAACTAGGACCAGGACACAGAGGAAATAAACATTAAAAATAAGCCAAACCTGTTTATTTGCGGTTGCTGAAGTAACCTTCCAAAGCAGTTGAAATGCACCCATTTCTGGCCCCAAAAAACAAAGGCTCAGAAGCCCACTTTTAAATAGATACTTTGTTTTATATTCAAAATTACCTTTATCCTTTATGCAACACCTGAATTTGCAGCAAACACATGAGATTAAAGCTGAACAACACACCAGTGTCCTAAATGTAGGGAATTCTCAGTCTATACTATTGTATTATGTCCAGAAAGTAATTCAATAGTTTCCTATATGAATTTCTGATTGACCTAGATATTAGGAAAATACTTTATAATTACTAAAAATCTTCTCTTCATTAAATAGGAATAACTGTTTATTTTCCTCAGAGTGTTCTGTATATATAGATTTAGATTTTTCACCTCAAGTTTATGAACAAAATTGCATATTCAACACTAAAACCAAACTGCACATGATTTCATCTTTCTTTGCAGATGAAAAAGCTTATTTTGAGATCTTCCTGAATCTGAATCTCAGGAATTTCATTATGATTTCAACTTGCATTGCATAAAAGAAATGTAAACATGGCAGTTGGCACATGACTAAGAATGTCGTATCCATGGGCAGTGTCTGTCCTGGCAATTTGGGGAAAGTATTTCCCAAGCGGTCTTCTCACTTCAGGAGTGAATAAAATAATACATATGAACTCTTCTCACTTTAGGTAGTCAAGCTAAAAACAAGGAGAGTTTTTTCTGGACACATACCATTACTTACTCCATGTACACTATTAAAAACATACTCAGAAGACCAAGATAAAGACCAACCTGAATTTTAAATCCCGTGGTGGTAATCTGGGATAAGACAGGGTTTCTCTATAGGCTGATGGATGAGAATTTTTTCTCTTAAAAAGAAAAATATTATTGTCTTTTAGGAGAGAGATAAAGGCAAAAGACATGAAGTAATAAACTTAAAATGGATTTTCATTTTTTAAAAATGTGCTGGGTCAACAGAATTACTGCAGAACCAGTAATGTGAAATTTGGTTATAAATGAATAAAGAAAACAATAAGATAAGGCTATCACATTAATGAAAAAAGAATTATTAAATTTCTGTCTTTTTTTGATATTTTCTCTGATAATATTTCCTTCCTCTCAGATGATGCAAACTCTAGGCAAATTTCCAAAGAAATTAAGTAATAAAATATGTTTTGAGGGAAAGAAAGAAAGAGGGAAGAAGGAAAGGAAAGAGAGAAAAGTTAGTGAGACAGAGAATGAATAAAGTAAAGAAAAAAGTAAAAAAGAGGCATTTTTAGAAGAGCTTCCAGGACTTGAATTAAATATGGCATTAATTTTTTTTCACCAAGTCTTAGTCTTGGCAGATTTCTGCTAAAACGCAGGAATTTCATGGATGTGGGAACTGGTGATGGAAAATGCATTATTATATACACAACAATTGTTGTACTTGAGAGAAACTATATGGGGAAAAAATAACACCCTAGAATAAATACAAATGAAATTCATGTATCAAAACCAATACTGTGAAAATGGTTTAAATGTTTCTTGAATTTATATCTAGTCATTAACCTAAATGCAGATTTTAGTTCAAGCCACACTTCTGCCTCATGGTCAGAAGGCCTGAAAACCTGTGGCGTGGAAAATTGGCAGGAAGAAGAATATTGAATTGGTCTCCATGGAAAAATAGATTTTGGCAGCCATAACTTCCTCCCTAGGCAGCTCTCTCTCCCCCTCTCTCTTTCTTCCTTCCTGTTTCACTCTTGTCCCAGGAAAGAAGCCGAGGGAAGACCATATGTTAGCTAAAACAGCAAGCAGATGTCAACTTAACCCTTCATCAAAGGACCTTTCTCATTGGCCTTGACTCCCATGGTCAGGTGAAACCTCAAAAATATCTCAGTCCTAGATTCACCCTCTAAGAGCAGAGGCCATAGATTTCCATTTCTACTGGCTTTGATGTCCTTCTTCCCTCAAAGAAGAAAGTGGGGTGGGCCACCTGCCTCACCCAATGATCCTAAAAGAAACTATAATTCATAAATGGAAATGATCAATTCATTCACAGAAACCCCAGAAATCAATTCCTCTCTTCTCCCCATTCCCATCCTGTTTTACTCCCCTATTCTGACTGGTTACCTCAAAGAAAGTAGACATTTCCTCAGAGATTTATTTAGTCTAGAGAACAAAATCCAGGGACTTCTGAAATCATTTCTCCACCTGGAAAGGGCCTGACAGCCCACCTCACCCCTTAAATTCAGGCTCATTCCCTTCTGGGTTAGCTCTAAACCCAAACTCCATTAAGCAATCCAGTGTCGGGAGAGAACATTTTCCTTCCAGCCTCCTTTCCATCCTCCCCCAAACCCCAGAGCTTCCGAGGGCATATTCAGCAGGCTCCTCCAGTGGGTTCCAGGCCCTTTTGCATGAGCGTATTGATGCGAGAACTACCTCCCCGAGTCAATGTTATGTCGGTGTGCTGTGCCTGTGCCTCTCGGTGGTTTTCACGGTAATCTTTTCTCTCTTTGCAGCTGGTTAATAATCCACTAGCAAGTCAGGCTGCAGCGGCTGCAGCAGCCATGAGCTCCATAGCCAGCTCACAGGCCTTTGGCAATGCCCTCTCCAGTCTTCAGGGGGTCACAGGTCAACTAGTTACTAATGCACAAGGACAGGTGAGTGGGAGATGGGAACAAGAGTGCATTTTTATGGCAGATTGAACTCGGAAAGGAAATGAATTTCTTTTGCATGACAGTGATATGTAACCGCATCTATTCAAGACAAATAAATAATGTTTACTAGCAATGTCAAGAATAGGAGAAGGGTTGGGAGGTGTTTCTATATTTTAGAAACAAGATTTTTTTTTCCTTCCTCTAGAATGTCAAAGTTTTATTTTGTTTTTATTTCTATACGATGGCTCATGTTTTTACCTTAATTTAAAAAGTTACCTTTCATTACCTGGACATTCTTTAAAAAAAAAAAAAAAACGAGTTAAATTTTAAAAATAAAATTTTAGTTTTGCTTTTTTACTTTTCACTCTTTAAACTTGGATACGGGGGAAGCTGGTGAGTTTCCTTCCCTAGTTGCTGTAAGATTTCTAAATTAGCCTTAATAGAGCCAATTTCTGAATGCATGGGGAGGTGATGAAGTCTTGTAAAAGCAACAAAGAAAAGGGATGAATGAGTTAGAATGAAGCCAACTGAAAGTCAGCCCCATGGCCCCCAGCCTCCTGCTGAATCTCACAGAACCTAGGTGGTCTCTAGCATTCTTAGAGATTTACTTCAGGTTGTCAAGGCCAATAAAACTTCCCTGTGTCATGAGAGAGGGTCTGTCCCCTTATACTGCTAATGTGCCCACATCATGGTCACCAAGAAACTGATGGAGCTTCAGATGACCCAATAAACCTAAAGCTGCATAAAAACCAAAAAAGAAATGAAGCTGATGATGTCAGGATACCCTCCATTTGAAGTCAAACCTAGAACCCAGCAGTTAGGGCATTTGATTCTCTAACATGGCCACTTATGATCACAAAACACAAGGGAGAAGAAACTGGCATCCTCGCAAAGATTTTTTTCCTCCCCAGGTTATTTATATAACCAGCAGTGTGTTTACGTACTCCCTGCTTGGCCTGCTCTGTGGAGAGCAGGAATTGCAATGTCTTGAACCCTGTTTTTATTTTACATAAAGAGTAAACAAAGATGCATTATAAGCTTAACTGTCTCCATCTATGTCCCAGGGAAAAAAAGCTGACCTTGTTTTATTTCCCGAGCGGGTGCAGGATTGTCCCGTCAGAACCCGGAGGGCTGAACGATGGAGCTTGTCAAAGAGAGGCCCCATGTAATGAATCATCTTATCACAGGTGCACACCACACATATTAAAGGAGGGTTGTATGAACACTGTGCCCTCTACAGTAACCTTTCAATGTCTGCTTTAACCCTTGTTCCAATCCCTTTTCATCAAAGGATCATTTTATGCAGCCGGCTCTAAATGGAGGCTCTCAAAAGCCTATTAAGATTTCTGGAGGGATGGGGTATTGGTGTGGAGGAAAAGTTGGTTTTAATATCTATAACTCATGCTCACATCAGGTCAGTCCTGGAAGCTGCTTCCTAGAGCTGTGCCCAGCAATAGCTTACCCTGCCTCATTCTTGCTAGGTGGTTGGCCCTTAAGATGTAAATTTTAAGAGTTCAAGATAGAAACCATAACCGCAGATGGGTACAGTATTTCCCTCTGATTTTTCTGTTCCAACATCCAAATAAAATACACTACTATGCTCTGCCACTTGAGTATTTGTGATGAAAAACACTTTATTATTTAGAAAGAATTATGAGGAATTTGTTCTTCTCATGATTTAATGGCTGATCACTTTGCCAGTTGCAAATTCTCAGGGGCTGGAGATACTACCTTTGCATTATTTGGCCTTTGCCAACCCCTGAGCCCAGGGATAGCTCTCCCAGCCAGTGAATATCCACTAGAAAATGATCTTCAAAGTAGATTGATTGATACTATGCATACAATGAATAAGAGTCAACCTTACTTGAAAATTTCTC
>NW_007246048.1:850335-857012 GCF_000164805.1 Carlito syrichta
CTTCACCTCTTTCTTTCTGTTTTATGACCTTGGAGCAGTGTCTTACCCTACGTAAGCCACAGCTTCATCCTTAACATTCAAATGGAACTTATGTGAGGCAGCTAAAAGACACACCCTGGCCACAGCATCCCCTGTGGCTGCAGCCTGTGCCAGTGGTGCACATTCACAGGGCAAGACATCCTACCTCTGCCTCCTTGCCTCCCTGCCCACCCCACAGGGGGAGACACACCAGAATCTTCCTTCAGGCTTTTGGTCTTCAACTCTCAACAGGAAGAAACCCCACCACCTGGGACTTGGCAGGTTTGCTTCCTGTCTTAGAATCTGACTGTTTCCATTAACCAGATCTCAGTAAAGTTAAAGAGATAGGAAATATCTGTATATTGAAGGATTTTTTCCCCCAATCAGTAGTTATGAGCTAGTATGGTGGAAAAACTCCAGTCACTTTTATGTCTTTCTAAGTGCCCGTTCATGTACCATTCATTCGAAGGACAGACATTATTCAATAGAAGTATTAATTTTAACAGAAATAATACATTCTAAACTCATAATGCACATATCTTACCCAGGGATGTTAAAGTATTTTAAAATTATATCGTACCCAACTTTGCTCTGAGGTGGGAAGGTAACGTGTCCTCCTATATGCAGTTAGTAGTCATAAAACTGATCATGGCTATGATATTCCTAAGAAGAACACCCGAGTTCTCTTTACTTACCAAATCAGGAACTCACGCATGTGCAGTAGGTAGGCAATGAATGGTACGTGAACGGGCATTTAGAAAGACATAAAAATGACTGGAGTTTTTCCACCATACTAGCTCATAACTACTGATTGGGGGGAAAAAAATCCTTCAATATACAGATATTTCCTATCTCTTTAACTTTACTGAGACCTGGTTAATGGAAACAGTCAGATTCTAAGACAGGAAGCAAACCTGCCAAGTCCCAGGTGGTGGGGTTTCTTCCTGTTGAGAGTTGAAGACCAAAAGCCTGAAGGAAGATTCTGGTGTGTCTCCCCCTGTGGGGTGGGCAGGGAGGCAAGGAGGCAGAGGTAGGATGTCTTGCCCTGTGAATGTGCACCACTGGCACAGGCTGCAGCCACAGGGGATGCTGTGGCCATGGTGTGTCTTTTAGCTGCCTCACATAAGTTCCATTTGAATGTTAAGGATGAAGCTGTGGCTTACGTAGGCTAAGACACTGCTCCAAGGTCATAAAACAGAAAGAAAGAGGTGAAGCCTAAACCCAATCCCAGGCAGGTCTGAATTCAAAGTCTTACTACTGGTCAAGCCTGTCTTTTGTTTCCAGGTAGCCAAAAGAATCTTAGCAGGCAGGGAGCAAATAATAAGGGCATTTCTTATCACAGAACTCCCCCTTCCTGCCCCCTCCTTCGCCACTCGATGCCTTCTTGACAGACCTAACCTCACCGGGTTATCAGTGGAATAAAACATACTTTTCAAACTTAGGTTTAGATTTCAATGTTATGACTCCTGGGTGAACTTTCAAATGTAAAAAATGGTTGATGTCAAGCATTCAAATGAAAGAATCTCAATCTATTCAGAGCTTTCTCTTTGTGCCTTTTCTGGAAAAGCTTTATGGAGATTTTTAAGAGATTGGAAATGGGCTGGGTATAGTAATCCTACTTTACATGGTATTTTGTGCAGGGCTAATTGTATTAATCTGGTTCCAGTGTGCTCCTGTCTTTCGTACCACATTAACACAAACCAAAGGAACACACACACACAAACAAAAAAATAAATAATTTTTGCCTTACTGTCCTGTTGTAATTTGACCACTACCACTTCATAAGGCCCAGACAGATGCAGGACACAAAACTTTTTTCTGGAAAGATGATTGTGTTTATATTCTAAATATATTTTTAAAAAACCCATAATGCTACATGAATGTGGCCAATTCATCCAATGGAAATGTAAGCATTTTAACTCTTGGATTCTTTCTTCACTAGGACGAGGATGTGACACCATTGGACACGTGTGTCCAAACTGAGACAAGATTTCATGAGTAGGCATTGTGATTTCTCTGTAAACGGAACTATTTTCTACCCTAGGGGTTTTGTATGCCATGTCAAATGAATGATCATGACACAGTTTCAAAAAGAGAAATTTTCAAGTAAGGTTGACTCTTATTCAATGTATGCATAGTATCAATCAATCTACTTTGAAGATCATTTTCTAGTGGATATTCACTGGCTGGGAGAGCTATCCCTGGGCTCAGGGGTTGGCAAAGGCCAAATAATGCAAAGGTGGTATCTCCAGCCCCTGAGAATTTGCAACTGGCAAAGTGATCAGCCATTAAATCATGAGAAGAACAAATTCCTCATAATTCCTTCTAAATAATAAAGTCCATAGCTATGGACTTGTTTGAAATCTAGGTTGGCCTATAACTAGCTCTGCGACCCTGAGCAAATTGCTTGAGCTCTCTGAGTCTCAGTTTTGACAGCTATAAAATAAGGATAATAAATTCTAAACCCTTAGGTTGTAAATATTAAATGAGATGTGAGGGAAAAGTCTCACTGCCTGAATATGCAGTTAGACTCAATAAATGGCTGCCATAAATATCATCATCATCATTGTTCAGACTTTCTGGAAACCTGTATTTGATTTGCATATGCAGCAAGTGGCAATACAATGCACAGGCAAGGAGAAAGGGTTCTGGAGCCAGCTGTGAGACCTGATCCTCTTTGTGCCTCGATTTCTTCACCTGAAAAATGGGGATAATAATGGCACCAACTCTTAGGATTAACGTACTTAGAATGGGGTCAGTCATATAGTCGTCACTATTTGTTCATAAAGATGGCAAGTGTTTTCAGTTCATAGCCCATGCTAACATCTGTGTGTGTGAGGAGTTTGAAAATGTGAGAATCTTAGTAGTAAGACTTTAAGTTACTTTAGGGAAATCACATCCCTATCTTGGACAGTTCAGTAGGGAGGAGGGGGAGTGCGAGTGTGTTGTATGTGATCCTCACACTCATTCAGTGGGTGTGTTCAGGATTTGGCAAGTAGATTTACCATCGATTTGTTCAGCTACAGAATTGGCTTCCCTTGTGCCCCTGGCAGTATCTCCTTATTGGTGTTATTGCAGAAAAGTAAAAGCAAATGAAATTTTATTTTATCCTGGGGCTAAAGAAAGCATTTTACATTTTAACTGAAGCTCAGAATGTTTCCTGATGAAATTAAGTCCTGGACCTGTGCAATTTTCTTAAGTGGCAACAAGTAAAGTCCCAGACCCTCCCTTTGGTCTTTAAAAAGCCAATCAAGGGGAAGACACCAACTAAACAACATTACCTTTTTAATGTATGGAAAGAAAAGAAAATAAATGAAACTTATCCATTCCGTTTATATTCAATAATGCCCATACCACTATATGATGGTTGAGCAGAGCTTGTTTGGCTAAGCGAAAGGATTTGCCACAGCAGGGTCAGATAGGGGCTGCCTCCCCAAATGGCCACCAGGCCATGAGGAAAGAAAAACGAGGGACTGATTCTAACAGTAGCCTATGCATTGTGACTTAGAGGCTCTACCTTTGATTGTAGGAAATGCTTGATTGTGATTCAGCTCTGTTCAACAGCTCTGGTCTAGAGAGGGGTGAATGGAGACAAGAGTACCACCAGCACCGTGGATGTACATGCCAACTAGAAGGCCATTCCAACAGATCACTTGCAAATATGGTTAAGAATTCGTATTTTGACATGATGCCCAAAAAAGGAGTTGCAATAATAAGCTAAAGAACATCTGCAGAGGGCAAGAGAATAGCTAAGAGCACTGTTGTGTATTAGCTGTGTGACCTTGGATAAGTTATATAACTTTTCTAGGCCTCTCTTTGCTCATATCAATAAAATGGGAATGATAGACCTCTCACATATATTTGTTGTGGGGTTAAATGTGACAATAGCAGAAGTGCTTAACATATGTTTTAAGCATTTAATAAATTATAGCAATTCTTTTTCAGATGAAAACCAGCAATTTGGCCCTAAGCTGTGGGTTGCTAAAGTAGTTTAGCACATAATTTAGATAGAAAGATGGGAATCTCTTACAGCAGGGGTCCCAGTCCCCAGGCCATGAACCGGTACCAGTCTGTGGCCTGTTAGGAACCACCTGCACAGCAGGAGGTGAGTGGCAGGCAAGTGAGCAAAGCTTCATCTGTATTTACAGCCACTGCTCATCACTTGCATTACCACCTGAGCTCCTTTCTCCTGTCAGATCAGTGGCAGCATTAGATTCTCATAGGAGCGTGACCCCTATTGTGAACTGCACATTCAAGGGATCTGGGTTGGGCACTCCTTATGAGAATCTAATGCCTGATGATCTGAGGTGGAGCTGAGGCAGGAGTCTAGTGCCAGGGAGCAGCTGCAAATACAGATTAACATTAGAAGTGAGGTTTGACTGCACAGAGACCATAATCTATCAATTGTTTGTAGACTCGTATCAAAAACCTATCAGTGAGTGGCACAGCTGCATCTGGTGGTAGGCTTTAAGTCAGAATTCAACACTTATTTTAGTCTGAGTGTGGCCTGCCCACTTCCATCTTTTTTTTAAAGATGAGTTGTATGATTATTTCATTATATATTACAATGTAATAAGAATAAAAATAAAGTGCACAAAAAATGTCATGTGCGTGAATCATCCTAAAGCCATCCCCCCATCCCCAGTCTGTTTCCACAAAACTGGTTCCTGATGCCAAAAAAGTTGGGGACTGCTATTTTAGAGCAAATCACTATAAAATAAATGAAGATAAAGTTATAGTAAATGCAAATCTCAGCCAAAGAATTGAGATATAGTGAATTTCTTCAATAGGTGACTTTGTTAGAAGAACTAACAAAACCATAGCTCTACATATGTGTAAAACTTTTTTCAAATCCCTTGGAAAAGAAATAGTGTCTGATTCTGACCACATGACTAAAATATATGAGGATATAGATATATCCAGCCAAAGCCGGTTAATCAAGATCAATATTTTCTGAGTTTTACCTATATTATTTTATTTCATTTTAAATAATAAACACATTAATTGTATAGAAAAAATTATTTTTTCAAAAAAATACAAAAGATACCTCTTTAACCACCTTATTTAACCAGATATTAACATTTTTCCATATTATCTTCAGGTTCTTAGCTCATTTTTAAAATAAACAAAACATTTCAGACACAGCTGAAGCCTTAACACCTGCTTCTCCCACTCACAAAGTGATTACTATAATAAAATTAGTGATTCCTTTCCACGCAAGTTCTGCATTTTTACTACAAAACATTGACTGAAATAGCAAGATGCAAAATGATATGTGCAGAATGATACCTTCTTTTTTTTTTTTTTTTTTTTTTTTGAGTTGGAGTCTCACTCCGCCGCCCAGACTGGAGTGCAGTGGCCGCTCCGGCCACCGCGGCCTCGACCTGCTGGGCTCCGACGATCCTTCCGCCTCAGCCTTCCAAGTAGCTGGAACTACAGGCGCGCGGTACCACACGCAGCTAATTTTTTATTTATTGTAGAGATGAGGTCTCGCCAAGTTGCCCAGGCGGGTCTCGAACCGGCGGGGCGGGCTCAGGCAATTCACTCACCTCAGCCTCCCAAAGGCGCAGGATTACAGGCTGAGCCACCGAGCCCGGCTGATACCATTTTTAATACAAAAAAGTAACAGAATATATTTAGACATTTGGTGTAAATAAGAATCAAATGTTTTGTTGAAAAGGCAAAGTTGGCCGGGCTCAGAGGCTCAAGACTATAATCCCAGCACTTTGGAAGGCCGAGGCGAGAGGATTGGCTGAGCTCACGGGTTCAAGACCATGTTGCCTGGGCAATATGGTGAGACCTCGTGACTACAATAAATCAAAAAATCAGCCAGCCATGGTAGCGCACACCTGTAGTTCTGGCTACTTGGAAGCCTGAGGCGGAAGGAAGGCTGCGGTGGCTGGGAGCGTTCCACTTACTCCAGCCTGGGCAACAGAGTGAGACTCCAACGCAAACAAAAAAAGAAAAAGAAAACTCAAAGTTGGTGTCTGAAAGTTCAGAGTTGGTGTCTGTATGTTTTCTCACAAATATTATGAACAGAGCAATCTATTTATATCATATGCTTAACCAATAGTTTGGGCCATGTTTTATAAACCAGAAATCAAAATAGTTTAACAAGAAAAAAAATTATTTTTCTCATTTGCAGTGTCATTATAGGAAGCTTTTTTAAGAGGTGTAAAAATCACATCGAGTATGTTCTAAGTAAAATTTTAAAAATCCAATAACATTTCTTAAATCAGCTCTTTCTAGAGACTGGAAAATATATGTTCATGGGGTTAGTAACATTATAAGAATTTTACCCTGGTTTCATCTGAGTTGTAAAGATAAAACAATAAACAACCTCAATCTTTCCACTAACATATCAAATTTCCCCTTGGAGCCCAGTTGAGAGCTCTATTTCCTCATTTCAGGAGAGGCAACTGCATTAAGGCAGTGTTTTTTTCCCTAAGTGTGCTCCTCGGAAAACAACGAGCCCCTCTAGATGCTCCACAAACGAGGGTCCCTGGTCGGAGGGGCTGGCAGCGCCGCTCGGCGTCTCGCGTGGGGCCAGCCTGGGCCGCGCCCTGCGGCGGTGACTGGGGCCGCGCGGCGCATCCCACGAGCGGTACACCCCCCAGTCCCCGCCCCAAACCATGCTCCAGCAGCCCCTTTCACTTTCT
>NW_007246048.1:857071-919516 GCF_000164805.1 Carlito syrichta
ACTTTTTTTGTTTGTTTTTGTTTTGTTTTTTGAGTTGGATTCTCACTGTGTCGCCCAGGCTGGAGTGAAGTGGCACGCTCACGGCCACCCCAGCGTCGACCTGCTGGGCTCCTTCCACCTCATCCTTCCAAGTAGCCAGAACTACGGGCGCGCACTACCACGCCCGGCTAATTTTTTAAATTATTTTTGTAGAGACGAGGGCTCGCCAAGTTGCCAGAGCTGGTCTCGAACCCGCGGGCTCATGCAATCCACTCGCCTCGGCCTCTCAAAGTGCTGGAATTACAGGCTGAGCCACTGACCCCGGCCCCACGTTTTTTTTAAAATGCGAAATAATGACTTAAATCAGAAAAGAGCCTCTTCCAAAGGGGTTTTGCTTTGCAACGCGTGCTCTGCGGTGATCTCTTCAAGTGCTGCTGTTTTGAGGGCGCACACCGACATAGCACGTTTGCAGAAACAAGGGATCTCGTCGTGTTCCAGAAACTCCCAGGGACTCGCGATATGCAAAACGAGGGCAAGTTAACTTGGGGCTGTCCCGAGGCCTCGCGAAAGGGGCGCCGGCTGTGGAGTGAGTGCGGGGTGCTCGCCGTCCGGAGCACTGGGGCCCTCTTGATGGTAAATGGCGCTCTTAAGCGTCCATGCTCAATGACTCCACGGGCAACGGACTCGATGGGAGACTTTGGTGCTGGCGTGGCCCAGGGACTGACACGCGGGACGCCGTCTGCCCAAGAGCGGCGCCCTCCCTCTTGAAGACAGCGGCTTGCTCTGAGCAGACCTTCACTGCCCTGCCAAAGGTCGCCCCTCCCTTCCATTTACCCTTTACACCACCCCCATCCTTCCCCCACACGCACACACTAATTTCGTAAACGAAAGAGTTCATCGCATTAGGGTCACCAGCCCACAGAGCTGATTAACTAGGGTCACCAGCTCACAGAGCTGATCAACTTAAAGAACCCAACCCTCTCAGAAATCTTTCTTTCTATCCTCCTTCTCTAGCCAAATTTAACAGTGCAACCTGAGTTTGCCCAGCAGTACAATAAAAGGAGTGGGCAGGAACATACATTTTTTTTAAAAAATTTAGTTTGGGGAAACCCTCCTGAAGACTAAGCCAGAGTGGACCAATGTCTCTCTCACCTAAAGCAAAACTGTTGTGCTGTACTTTTTGTTCCTCTGGTTGTTGCAGCGTTTTATTTTGAGTTTTTGTTTGTTTTATTTGTTTTTGTTTTTAATTCTTTATCGATGGATATGTTGTTTTCCTGGGAATAGGAAAATGTTTTCTTGTGATTCTCCTGGATCAAGACGGTTGGCACATCCTTTCTGTCTAAAGGATAGGAGAAGGCCAATTAACTAATGAAGGAACCCAATTAACAGCTTTAATTCTAAACAGACAATAAGTAACAAGATGCCATTACCAACAGCTTCCTGAGAGCTAGCCTGATACTTTGGATCTTTGTTTCAAGAGCATAGTTCGCATTCCAATTAGTGTACCTTTATGACAAATTCCTGTCACTAACTAATGTTCATGTGGCTTATTTAAGCGTGCAAAGTTCTTTAACAGGCTTAATTCTTAGAGAAGTGCTAGGCTTTAGCTGAATGTTCCTTCAGGCCCAGTGACTTCTAGAAAAGTGCGATGAAAATAATTTCTCCCATGCACTAAGCCTTCACCCTGGGGCTGGTATCATCTATAATCCTACAGGAGCAGTTCATGGTAGGTTTGACTATCCCTGCTGTGCAGACGAGCAAATGCTCAAAGTGTCCAGAGTTAAGTGACTCCCTGGGATAACATCTTTTCTAAGTGGCAGAACTGAGTTTGAGTTCAAAGTCTACACCCATCCTTCCATACTACCCTAATTTTCCAGTTCATGTTCTGGGTGCTCCATAGACATGTCACATACTCTGGAACTTTCATTTCTCCATCTGCACATGGGAACTGTAATTCTTCCCTATCAACCTCACAGTATTCTCTTGAAGATACACACACACACACATACACACACACACACACACACACACACACACACACACACACACACACACACCTGAAAACTGTAAAGGGAGTAAAACCTTACCTAATAAACAGGGTATTTTAATTTGTTTTCTTCTTATTATTATTTTTGCTGATCAAAGGAACTGGACAGGTAGTATCAAGGAAGTCTCTAAAGCAATGAACATTCTTGAAACGTCTATACCAGATCTCTACTTTGTGTTGCCAAAGAAAATCACCTCCAGGTATCAGGGCCCTGAAGAAAGACTTACATGGTGAGTGCTTCATGGGCACTCACCAAAGTGAGCCTTTCAGAGCCCAATAAGGAAATCTATCCCATGAATCTTTTACTGGGCTTTTTAGGGCAAATGATGTTAGAATTGCTTGAACACCTAATGTGGTAAGTCCCCATACATTTCTAGATCTTTCCCTTAGAGAGTTGCTCCTCTAAATGAGGTACGTCCTCTGGAAGAAAAAGAGAAATATCTAATACTGTATTTTGAGTCTAAGAAACCACTGATTTTATGTTACACTTAAAGTTATATCATCAATTTTGGGGGGAAGAGAAGAAAATACCACACATTAAATACATCAATTGCTAGAGGTAGCCTAATTTCACAAATGCTTTTTTAAAAAGTTATAATTGAAGTGTTATTATCGAAGGGGTGTTATAAATGACAAAAGTATGAGGAAGACTACAGACTATCTGTTGATGATGGCCCCCTTTGGTAAAAAGTTGAGGATAAGAGTGGAAGCTATTTATATCTCCATTTTTTCAACTGAGAGGGTAAAAATGAGACTTGATTTGAGTCTGGAGACTAAGGAAATAGAGGAAGTGCTGAATTTTTATTTAGCTTTCCTAGAACAACATCAGTTCTTTCTGCAAACTATTTTTATAGTTAAGCAGGTCATTATCAAAGAGGGGAAAACATTAAATTCACATGTGAGAAACATTCCACTTTTAAATAAACATTCAGTGTATCATTGGCTATACTATATGCCCGATAACGCACTCAACTTTTTCGTTGGCCTGTGAGTTGTTGACATGATGAATACTCTTATAGATGCCATCAATTCATAAGGCCCATAAGAAAGAAATGAAAAAAATTGATCAGAAATATGTAGGAATGGAAAAGTCACAGCCAGAACAGTGAGAGGAGCCAAGGTCAAGTTCAAATGCATAGAAGTAGACCTTTAAATGACCCAGTTGAATTTGATGCCTTAACCATAGGGCATTTCCACCTTGTATAACTAACAACATAAGTAGATCCCGAGAAGATGTCATAAGGTGAAGAGTTTAGAATACCACAGGAAAGTCAAGATGTGCTATAGTTTTATATTTGTAAGTAAATGGTATTAAGCATGGCAGAGATATACAAACAGGAAAAAAATTGCTGCATGCTTCCTAGGTCTGTTGGTAAGTACCAGTAGATATTCACAATAATCCAGTCTCAGTGGACTAACAGAGGTGAGTGACACTCATATGGGAAGTGGCCCAGGATAAAGAACAAGAGCTTTCAAATTAGAAAGAAAGAGGTCTGATTCCATCCCCAAGCAACTCTGCACTCCTTGGCAAAGCATCTAGTCTTCCTTAGCTACAGTTTTTCCTTCCACAAAATGGCATCAATATGTTCCTCTCAGGCTTGTTAGGGGCATTAGTATTAATCTCAGTAATAAAATTAATAAATTGCTGCCACTTACTAAGCACTATTTATGTGCCAAGCAGTGCTTAGCTGTTAATATTAATGTATTATGTCACTTATTCTTTATCACAGCCGCACAATACGGTTTATTCCCATTGTACAGATTAAGAAACTTCCAAGATCACCCAGCTAGAAGTGGCAGGATTCAAACTCAGGTCTGTCTAACAGACATTGCTTTTAATCACTGTGCTCTAATAATAATTTAAAACTTTTTGTTTCATTCACTGTGGCTAGAACCAAGCAGCTAGAATAGCACCTGACACACAGGAATGATACATATAGTAATAAAATCTGTGGCCTGAATGAACAGTGTATTTCATATATGCTAATATGCTATTAAATAGCACTTTGCATGAATTCATCATTTCATTTCATTCTCACAATAATTTTGTACTATCGTTTCTAATTTACAACCAAGGAACTGGAGACTCAGAAAAGTTAACCAGCTTGCCAGAGCCACACTGTTAGGAAATGATAGAGCTTAGATTTGAGCCCACATCTGGCTGCTTCAAATCCCAGCTCTCCTCTGAAGCTAAGTTGCTCTCAGCATACCATATATAAGTGCCTAATACAGTGCCTTGTCATATAGTAGTCATTTCATAAATATAGTGCTCTCTTCACCTGTATATACTTTTAAATCCACTTACAGTGGCTGATCTATTTAAGTAAGGTCCCTTTAAGATATTGAAGTTTTATGTGGGAATACTTTCAAGTGGGCCATCCAGCATTATTATATCTGATGAAAATGGCAATTTTTTAAAGTTAGCTTTCTTTAATTTTTTTTTAACAACTAATGTTTCAGGTTGTTGTAAAGAATTAAAGTAGTAAAGGTTGTTACATCTTGGCACTCTATAGTGAATACAAAGCATGTCCTGCCTCTCCCACTTTCTCCTCTTGACAACTATTTTAAAACCCCTGGTTCCCCAGCATGCAGAGCAGATCAGTTTGATGGTCTGGGGTCAGCTGTCCAAATCATTAGTAACCTGGTGAGCTGGACAATCTTGTTTTCTCCAGATTATCAACAGGAGCAGGCTAAGTGAATGTCTAGCTTCCCTTCACAACATAACTAGATGGCTTCTGGACACAATAGCATTCACTTTTCTCCATAACAAAATGGTGCATTTAATCAAAATGCAGGGCCACAGAAGTACCACCTGCTAGTTTCATTTAACTGTGAGTTCTGACAATTAAGTTCGTGAACTTATCCTAGAAAAAGTGCTGTATCATTGCTGAATATCACCACAGTCACCCTCAAAGTATTCCCCTTGGGAAGCTATGCACTGATGCCAGCACCTAGTCTACCTGTCAAAAGCAATTTTGCAACTCTTTTTCTGGAATGGCCATCAGAGCTGTCATCATATTTCCCTTGATATCCTGAATGTCATCAAAATGTCTTCCTTTCAATATTTTCTTTTTTTGTTTGTTTGATTTTTTTGTTCGTTTGTTTTTTGAGTTGAAGTCTCACTCTGTCACCCAGACTGGAGTGCAGTGGCCGCTCCCGGTCACCGCAGCCTCTACCTGCTGGGCTCCGGCGGCGATCCTTCCGCCTCAGCCTTCCAAGTAGCTGGAACTACAGGCACACACTACCACGCCCGGCTAATTTTTGATTTATTGTAGAGATGAGGTCTTGCCTAGTTGCCCAGGCGGGTTTTGAACCCATGGACTCAGGCAATTCACTCACCTCGGCCTCCCAAAGTGCTAGGATTACAGACTGAGCCACCGAGCCCGGCCTATTTTCTTCATCTCTGGGTGAAGAAAAAAATCACTGGGGGCCAGATTAGGTGAGTAGGGAAGGTGTTCCAATACAGTTATTTGTTTACTGGCTAAAAACTCCCTCACAGACAATGTGAGCTGGTACATTGTCATGAAACAAGAGCTCTTTTGGGACCATTTTTGCACACACCTTTTTCATATCAAGATTTTCAGGTAAGATTTTCCTGTTTCTCTATGAATGTTTATTTGGTATGCTGTGCTTCTCACAGTCAGCTGTTGATTTTGATGAACAATTTGATGAATTGTTGCAATGTTTTCATCAGTTCTGCTTGTTACTGGTTGTCCTGAGCTCTCTTCATCAGTGAAGCTTTCTCTCCTCTCAGAAAAACATTTAATCCATTTGTACACTGCCGTTTTCTTCATGGCATTATCCCCATAGACTTGGACTCACACATCCCTGATCACTTCCACTCTTGCCAAGTTTAACAAGAAATTTAATGTTTGTTCATTGCTGTAATTCGAGCTCTGACATTCTCACAACAGCACAAAAACATGCAACAATAATGAACGCCACTCAGCAAGAGCAAGACATCACCACATGTTGACACAAACACAGCTGTGAGTGACTGATATTCCAAGGTTATGAAACCTTACTGAGTTTTCTGTACAGTGCTGCCAACATAAGCTCACAGTGGCAAGTTGGTGAATTTGATTGTCAGACCCTATACATTGGTTTTCTCTGATACTCTAGTATAAAAACAGCTTCTTCTGCCTTCAATAAATCCACAAGTGATATTAGCAAGCTATCTTGCATAAGGAAGAGATAGGTGATATGTACAACTAGAAAAATAAAATCTGTTTTAAATTCACATGGAATCTGAGGATTTGATTGCAAACTTAAAATGGAAACTTTTTTAATGTGAGGATCTTCTAAGTATCATTGAGTTTTAAAAGAACTATGTAAGGTTTTTAATATAAATATCTCTCCTTGAGAGATAGGATGTTTACATTTAAAAGGTGATACACAAATTTCTTAAATAAACACAGAAGAGAGTGACATGGTGTGCTAAGTATTGTTAATGGCTTATTCACAATGATAAATAACATTTCCCCAGATCAAATTTGAAGTACTAGAGTAATTAGGTATATTCTTTTTTTGAAGGAATTTTTTTTCTTTGAGTCAGAGTCTTACTCTGTCACCCAGGCTAAAGTGCAATCACACAATCATGATTTCTGCAGCCTCAACCTTCTGGGCTCAGGTCATCCTTCTGTCTTAGCCTCCCAAGTAGCTGGAACTACAGGTACATAACACCATGACCAGTTAATTTTTTTTATTTATTGTAGAGATGAGGGCTCACCTAGTTGCCCAGGCTGGTCTTGAACCCCTGGACTCAGGCAATTCTCCCACCTCCACCTCCCAAATTGCTGGGATTACAGGCATGAACCACTGCACCTAGCCTTTTTAAAGGAAATTTGAAGTAGGAATCAGACAACCATGAGAAACCAAAAGTGGAAGAGTGTATCCATCTCTTCTTGCTTACATCTATCAAAAACTGCCTGATCATTAGGGATAAGGGTGCAAATTGGTCACCTATGAAAATGGGGGTGCAATTTTATGAGAAAAACTAATCAGCATAATTCTAATGAGTTATGGTCTTTGTTGTGAAAAATGAAAAATTCTGTGGTCTCACCCTAAAGAACATTAAAAAAACATTACTAACAGGAAATTGAAAAAGTAATATATGTTAGAGTGATGAGGACAACTTTTTTCTGATTGAACAGATAGATAAATATTGCATGCAAGTATCAAAATACATTTAATTTTGCCACAACAATGGATATTCTCTTCACAAAAAGCATATGAATCATCTTGGACTCATGAAACTGGGTGGTGATAAACAGATACATCTTTAATGGCAATTGGGGTGACTTCATTCCCCACCCTTCTTTTTTCCTTAGAGGTTTGTTGTGTTGTTTATTCTCATTTAAATTCAGCTTTACAGCCTGAATACTCTCACTGAGTATAAACAGGGCACTAGGAGATGCTACATACATATAGTACTTTCTTGAACAATTGCCAAACATTGTTTTCACCAATTCCCATTGTTCCAAAGAATATCAGATATTATTAGTTCCCAATTTGGTTTTGTTTGTTTTTGCCATCATTACTGTTGCTCTTTTGTTCTCTGATTTGGGAGAAAAAATATATAAAATAAACAGCTCCTACATCCAGAGTTTCATTTAGGAATGTTTACTAAAGCTTCTAAGGACCAGGCTGAGTGAAACTAAAAGGTGTTCTCCCAAGCAATAAATAACTTTAATCTTATTTATTCACTTAATCTGGCATCAACAGGCAGAAGCAGAAATAGTTCTGCAAATTCTAGGTATTTTTTGCTGTTATAAAACTTAAAGTTTCAGGCAAAGCTATATAAGGGCTCACAAAGTTAGCATTTCTGCAAAATTATGGCTTCACAATAGTTATGGTCTCTTTTTTAGGAGGAAAATAATGTTTTAACAATTCTATAGTGTGGTATCTGCAGGAAAAAAAAAGAACCCAAGATTAATTTGTAGGAAAGAATGATGAAAAAAATTCTTAGTTCTTCTTTAAGAATGTGTCTCTGTTTTCTGGTACCTGGAACATCCTTAAACTTTCTAGTAGACAAATATAATAAAAACGTAAATCCATTAAAGAGAATTGAAAATTGAAGCATTAGATCATATTTACAAATATTTTCATTTTCTCACACTGAATAAGTAATATGCATATAAATAAATAAAGTGAGAAAAAGGATTAATAATGTGAGAAGCTACAATTTGAAGCCACAGTAGCTTGAAGGAATCCACTTTTATGAGACATTGCATTTATCCTTGTTATAAGTAACTATGAATTGAAATATTCATTTGTTTTTATTCCAACTAGGACTCTATAGATAAGAAAATTAAAATATATTCAAAGATAAGAGGGAGCTTTACAAGAGCATGGTAGAGCTGAGCCATTGTATACTAAGAAATGCATAGGATCCTTCTGAAGGATTCAAGATGGGCAGAGGGTATGACTGTGGTATGCCACTGAGGAGGACCCTTGTTCTATACAAAGCTAAGGGCATTCTCCACCATGTACCTGTTCATGTCTACTCTCTAGTAGGAAACCAGTTGTTTCAATTTATGTCCTTGGATACCAGAGGTTCCAATAAATTGACTTCCTACCTACCCCCTATAAAGTAACTCAGTCTTGTTTGTTATCTGACTTCCATAGGCATTTTAGCTATCTTCTTTCTCACAAAGTAGTTTCAAAGTAAAATTTAGGATAGTCAGATATTCTCAGATTCTCAAGATCTGGAACAGTGCCTGTCATAGTGGGCACTCAATAAGTAGAATGCAGAAGTGAATTTTCAATAATATTGGTCTTCTTCAAAGATTCTTTTTTTAAAAAACTACCACCTTCAAGAGAGATTCTGAGAATCTATTTCAATGAGAGGTAAACTCAGCTGTCCAGCAACACATCTGAGCATGTAAGCAATCAGTCTTTAAAAGAGGGACCTCGGGAAATCACCAAAAGTCATTGGCAATTGCAACAGTTTCCAAGAGGAGAAAATAGACTACAGGAATCTTGTCAACAGTGGGAGTTTTAGCTTTATGCAAATTGCTGCCATCATGACTATTCTGCCTATAAGGGAAGCTTGGCTTTCTCCTCCATTGGTGAATTGCCTGTGCCACACAAAAGTAAGATTCACAGAGCACTCCAATGAATCCAAAAGAAAGGCTAACCCAATTTCAGTTAGCGGTAATTTCCCAGTGTTCTACAGTGGGAACAAGTACAATGTAGTATGGCTCAGTGCTGGGCACACAGCAGACCCTCAAAAAGGATTTGGGGAGTAAGTGAATGAATGAGTGAGTAAATATGTGAGTGATAAATATGTGCATTAGTAAATGCATGAATAAAGCAATCTCTTGGTTTTGAAGCCATTGCAGAATAAAGTAGAGGGATCCTACCAATGTCTACATAGGAATAGTTTTAATATGTAAAATATTGACATTTGTACAAACATAACCAAGCTCAAACAAAGCCTTTGAGTATATGTTAACCATAAATGATACATTTCTGAAAATAAGACAGACATGAAACAAAATGTCAAGTTCTCTGTTTATTTCCAAAAAGATCCCTCCAAATTCCACTTTTCTTAGCCAAACTGAATTAATTGCATATATTGCTGAGAGTCTTGCTTATTTGGTCCTTTCTGAGAGAACTACTTTGTATCCCTAAGTATTTCTCCCAGTCATAGAGGAAGCAGTCAACATTGATTCCAACATCATGCCTATCTTAATCCATTCAGGCTGCCATAACAGAATATAATAAACTAGATGACTTTTAAAAAACATAAATTGATATCTCACAGTTCTAGAGGCTGAGACGTTCAAGATCAGGGTGCCACAGATTCAATGTCTGGTGAGGGTTTGCTTCTGGTTTGCAAACAGCCATCCTATTACTGTGTCTTCATGTAGCAGAAAGGGCAAGGGGTGTTTATTATAAGGGCACTAATCTCATTTAACCTAATCACTTTCCAAAGATCTTATCTCCAAATGTCATCTCACTGGAGATTAGGTTTCAACATATACAGTTTGGGGAGACATAAACATTCAGTCTATAGTAACGCCTGCCCAACTAAAACTTGACAATAGATGGAGACAAGGTTTTGCAAAATTAACTCTCCCCTCTCCTTTTTTTAACATCTCACCTTCTGGTTGTATAAGAAATATTCAGAGCAGTAGAAGGAAGACAGTACCACAGAGAAATTAATTCCCCTAAATAATCCAGAACTTTCCAATATGCTTTTCATTATAGTAGATATATAATTCAGATATAATTTTAAAACTTGTGTTGATGGTGGACATTTTATCTGTGTTCAAAGAAAGGATACATTTCTGGACACTCATTGCTACTCCCCAGTCACTCCAGGAGTAGACCATGAAGGTAGTCACAATGACTCCTCACTTAATTCTTGTCTCAGTGTAATATCACCTTGTGCAAATTTAATGAATCTCTTGAATATATGCTGGATCGAGTCTTTTTTTTCTATCAATGTCTCCTAATATTTGTGTGGAAATCCAAATAAAAGAGACAAATAGCAAATCTCACAAACAATAAAATATATAAGTACAGATATTGTGATACATCCTAAAATAAAACATTTAAGGAAAAACAAATGAAACAAAACACCTGCCCTCCAAGTGTAGAATGTGCCAGATTCAGCTGTAGTATTATTGTAGTAGGAACTGTGATCTGCTCAGAAAAGGGCCAAGCCTGCTCACTTCATTTTGCCAAAGGACCTGAGAAAGATTCAGGTCCAATAAGAACGGTCATTGTATCAACTGAGTTGACTTTTACCTGGGAGGTCTGTCAGTTCCCTGAGATGTAGAGTTTCTTCTGTTGAGGTTTGCTGCTAATGGGCTGCATAAGTAGGGTTCGGGCTGTGCTCTATAAGCAAATTGTTTCTGTAAAGCACTTTTAGAATTGACATTATCCATTCTGTTTTATGTCATTAAGATCTAGAGGAAAACACGGCAGACACATTAGATTACTTCTTCTCCAACAACTAAACAACAAACAAAAGTCTGTTCAAGAGTGTGTTTGGGGGTTTGGTGTTTAATAAAAGATGAGAGGAAATGAAGAGTCATAAAAACTCATCTTTGTTACACCTTGTGGATATCATTGATTACTAATGAGACTAGCCTTGCTAGCATAATTGTCAAATGACCATTGTCAAAATTTCTCCTGACTCATTGGACCTTTTCTTAGATATCCTCACTAGGGTCTCCCTTGATAGGCACTGGCTTCTTAATTTTAAGGTTTTCAAAAGCCTCAGAGGAACTTCAGCAACATATTTGAATAGTATCCATGTTTAAGTCAGCTGAAATGTCAACAATCAGTATTAAAAATAGAAGCCACTGCCTCGCAGAAATAACAGAATGCATAGGTTATTGGAAAATGTGTACATTCTGGTCACAATTTTAAATTCTCTACCTCTGGAGGCTTGTTAAATTCTCGCTTCTCCCCTGTCCCCTCTCTCCTTCCTTTCTCCTCAAAATTTCAAGCATTCATAGTTGATAAAGTCTTGTCATTGTGGCCCATGAAATGTCCCTTTTGAGTGTTATTGACCTTAATATTTGCAGGCAAAGAAGTCCTTCTCAACCTTCTCAGTGGTGGACAAAGCCTTGTGTTCTTGCTCCATGACTTCTCTGGGCATCTTAGACAGCACAATCTTCTCAGGTCACTTTGAATTGCAAATAGGATGCCTAGTTCCCCCACAACAGTCAAAACTGAAAACCTAACTTAAAACACCATTAGCAGCAGCAACAGCCCCCACCTGGGGCCCCCTTCCTGCTACTTGATGCTGTGGGAAAGGGTAGTCACACCTCCCTCTTTCTTTGCCTGTTGGAAAGATTTCCCTCCCTCCCCAGAGTGTTAACGATGTTTCTAGCTAATCAGGTTGAGATGAAGAGAGGAGAGATGGGAGAGTAAGAGTGGTCCCAGCCGTCTTCTATTCCATGGAGCAGAAGACTTCCAGCTCTCTGAGTTGGCAGATGGCTCAAGTCAACTCTGGGGGGCACTTTCACAAGTTCTTCTGTGGCCCAGCTATGACCTTTCCACAGCACATAGCTACCTACTTTCTTCTCTGGGCTTTGTTTTCTCCAGACCTACACCTCAAAGCTCTCTCTGACCCTGTCCCAGTGCCCATCCCCCAGGATGTCCTCTGGGACAGGATATTAAATGGTTTATACCCATGACACTGAGTCCAGAGAAACACTCATATATCCTTGTCTAGTGCCTGTGCTAGGCAGTGCTCTCTCTCTCTTTTCTCTCTCTCTCTCTCTCTCTCTCTCTCTCTCTCTCCCCCCCTTCTCCCTCTTTTTCTCTCTTTCTCTTTGTCTCCCCACTTTTTCTCTCTCTCTTTTTCTCTCCTCCTTCCTCAACTCAGTCATAACCTCTCGCTTTTTCATTCCTTGGGAATATGTTCCCCACATTTGAAGGTCCAATATTTATTCAGCCATTTTGATTAACCTTGAGGTTAGAAGCAAGCTCCCCATGATCCACTTCTGGGAGTAAGGAAAATGCACAAAATTTCAAAAATTCTCTGTATATACCTTCATTGCGAAGGTTTGAGTTCTGCAATTGCCTAACTGGTTTTCAGTAACCTGTTCTGAAAATTCAGCATATGATCTATTCCCTCCTTTGGAATGCAGCACCTGTTGAATCTTAGTGCCTACATGAAATCTTTCAATTTAGCATTCTTTTTTTTTTTTTTGAGTTGGAGTCTCACTCTTGTCACCCAGGCTGGAATGCAGTGGCACACTCACAGCCAACATAACGTCAACCTGCTGGACTCAGGCGATCCTTCCACCTCAGTCTTCCAGGTAGCTGGAACTGGAGATGCATGCTACCACGCCTGGCTAGTTTTTGTGATTTGTTGTAGAGACGAGCTCTCGCCAAGTTGCCCAGGCTGGTCTTGAACCCCTGGGTTCAGGCAATCCTTTCACCTCAGCCTCCCAAAGTGCTGGGATTACAGGTTTAGCCACCACCCCCAACCCAATTTAACATTCTATTACACATCAAGAAAGGTTAAATTATTTCATGGTAAGCTACTGTCTTCCATTCTTCATGGCAAACTATTTTTATGATGAAATTATAGCATTCAGAAGAATTCAAAAGAGCTTTTACACTTTTACAACTTAGCGTAAATGCCCAAGAGTTACCAAACAAGCATGTAAGCAAAATTAAATTATGAACATTTTACATGTTGGTAAAGCATAGTGTTGAGTGTTTTGCATACGTTGTCTTATTTAGTACTCACAGTAACCTTATTCCCATTTTACAAGTGAATAAATTGAGATTCTAAGAAATAAAGTAATTCACCTACTAGTTAGTGACAAGGCCAGTAAGTGGGGAATTCTGTGTCTTCCCCACTCCCAGAAATGGGTCACAGGGAGCTTGCTCCTTACCTCAAGGTTAATCTAAGTGGCTAAATAAATATTCCTCTGTGTATACCTTAAACACTATTAAGAAGAATTACCTTTAATAGCTTTTAAGAAGCTTTTAAGGGAGAGGATTGTTTTTATTGTTGTTATTGCTGTTTCTATAACATCGGTTTTCATGAAATTATTCTTCTTGTCATATGACAAAAATTGCCATTTTTAAAACCCTAACACTTCCAATTCTTTACTCTTGTCTTTGAGTGTGTTTCTAAAGTTGAAACCAAAGAGTAGAGCACACAGCAGGAATTCCAATTCTGACAGCAAAATGCATCAAGTAGATGGGTATTCCCATGGGTAGAGCGTCTACAGTGCCCCTAATAAAAACATTAAAACATATACTTTAAAAAAAATTCTGGGCAACCCCTTCGGGTCCCCTCCCACTGTGGGACCTTTTCTGTCCTCTTAATAAATCCTGCTTTCAAAAAAAAAATTATTTCTCACAGTGGCTCATTAAAGTATGTGTCATTCATTTCTTTCTTTCTTTTTTTTTTTTGAGTTGGGGTCTCGCTCTGTCGCCCAGACTGGAGTGCAGTGGCCACTCCCGGACACCGCAGACTTGACCTGCTGGGCTCCGGCGATCCTTCCGCCTCAGCCTTCCAAGTAGCCGGAATTACAGGCATACGCTACCACGCCCAGCTGATTTTTTGATTTATTGTAGAGATGAGGTCTCGCTGCCCAGGCGGGTCTCGAACCCACGGGCTCAAGCAATCCACTCACCTCAGCCTCCCAAAGGCACGGGATTACAGGCTGAGCCACCGAGCCTGGCTGTCATTCATTTCTTGCAGGCTGCCCTAAGGTAATTTGCCTCATGTCCTGGGCTGTAGTGATGTCATCTTCGTGCACACTGCCATTCCCTATCCCCATACCCATGCCAAACATTGCCAATCAACCATGACACTGTTTCTTCCCGAACCCTGGAACCTCCAGAGCTCTGAGAAGCAATGGTCAACTGATTGGTGTTGCCTGCAAGACTAAACCCATTTGTCCTTGGGTTAGAGTCTCCTTTGATTAGATGCCTTCCTCTGCTTATCTTCATAGCTTTATCTTCTCTGATTCAGATTCTCTGCTAAAGCCCTTCTCAATATCCACACTTCTCTTGTTCCCCATCTTGGACATAGTCAAACGCAAGAAGGCACTTAATTGCATCTTGGGAAAATGAATTTCGCTTGGGAAATAATGCTATTCTCCTACCCTTTCTAGAATCAAAATCCTAATCACAGTTGCCAAAATAATTCTAAGAGAGTTTAACCTCAAACCTAGGAGCATAATGAGCCTAGAAGGAATGAATTATATGAAGAAAACAAAAACATCACTTGGAAGAAGACAGAGACTAGCTACCACCAGACCAGAAAGAAACAGGAAGGGGATTGGCTGCTGCCATTTGGTGATCACTCACCACCAGCTTCTCAGCTCTCAGATGCTACAAGCTCTTTGTTCAAGAATGGACAGTGATGCTAGCATTAACAAAGTCTCTTGGCCAAGTTACACAAATATTTGGGAAAGTATTATCTCTGCTGACGGATTGAAAGACCTGAGGAAGTCACCGATTTACTGCATTGATTGGTCTCCTTTTCTTAAAGATATGGGCAACAAAATTACTTGTCAATTTGACATCTGCAATCACATTCTCTACAGCAGAGTTTAACAGCATATCATCAACTATAACAACATGTGGCCCATCAGGTGACTTGTCTGAATGCCCTGGGCTTCTTGACACAACCCTCAGACTGCTGCTGATGACACCTACATGTTGGCAGTGAATATATTCAGGGCACTTTACCCTCCATCAGCCATAATTCATCCTCCTATTGACTACCTCTACTAGACAGAGGTATATAAGAGCAATATAATGATAGCCTGATGACCCGATGGAGTGATGAGGCCCTGAATTGCTGGGGTTTTCCATAATCACAAGATTATCTTCATGATAGTTAATTGTAATAGATACTGAATTAATAATAGTCACATTTGAATGTAAACTACTCGAATTCTTACGAAAATAGGATCTTTTAAACACTTGTGCCAGTGAACACTAGGAGACATGTGAATGATTTTTTTTTAATTTGCTCTTTTAATGTGAACTTTATCCCCCAGTTGTGTGTGCTCTTAGCTCATCTAAGGAAAGATACAGATGGACATGCACAGCAACAACCAAATAAGTCTCCTTTCAGAGAAGCCAGAGCTCTTTTAGGTCACAAATTATCATCACAATAGCAGTCTGGGTCTAGGCCTGGTTAAAGCATTCACCAGAGATTAATCATCACTGGCAGAGAGTCAGGGCAGAGACATAGAGGATCATTGCAAACGATGCCTGAGCTATTTACTGTGGGATTGATGGGGCAATAACTTCATTTAAAAATTTCGAATGTTGCAACCTAGGCGTAGAGTAGGCCTTGCTTTTTGAGTTGAAGTGGAAGTCAACAAATCAAGCAGCTCCTGTGCCAAGGATTTATTGAGGCATTTTGTTTCATAGTGGGTTGACTACAATAGTATCCCAGGTCTACAACTGATTTCCAGGTCTGTAGCCTCTCACCACTTAAAGTCTGTTCCATCCACACATCTGAATAGTTCTGAATAGCTCTATTTCGGCACTCCTCCCCACCTTCCATTGCAGCCCTTCCGCTGGATGAAATTTGACCTGACACTCACCATCCTTCCTGTTTCTCACCTTTAGGCTGGCCTCCCCGTTCCTTTGCCTTCACCAAATCCCATGCAACCTCCAAGACCCTGCTTAGTCTCCAGTTCTTCTGTGAAGTCTTCCTGAACCATCCTTACCTTTCTTCTTTGGAAGTAATACATTCACTCCCAATATTGTTTTGTGTACCCACCACGTGTACACAGAGATTTTTCTCAGAGTCCTTGCCACTCATTTGATGCTTGTCGTTTCCTTCCTTGGCTTGTTGGGATCTTTACATCTGATGGGCCTATCTTGTCTCCCCCTCTCCTGGCCCAGTTATGTCTTGGCATTCTCTGTGGCACCTGACACAGTGCTTACAGAGTCTACAGGTACAGCCAGAATCTTCAGCATTTTACTTAGATTTAGATTTACAAAATCTTATTTACAAATAAGAATTTGTCTTGTGCATTGGATGACTTGAGCAGGAGTCATAGCCTAGCTGCCTCATTTGTTCAGTGACATGTTCTTTCATCAGGACTTCTCTTGGCAGTAAATCCTTAGTTTCTGGGAGTTGGAAGTCAAACTCCAAAAGTTAGTTTTGGGACTCCAAGTATCTCCAAAGCATCCTCTTTCTACCCTTGCTCTCAAATCAGAGATCTCCTATGGTCTTGTCAAACCTCAGTTTTAATTTCCTGATTTACTTGAAATCTGTGTAGATACAAATACTTCCCTTGAATATCAAAAGCCCTCTCATTTAAAATATGATTTTCACAGGTAAAATGGACAACTTTTCACAAGTACAGAGAGTCTCAGACCTTGGTCACTTCAACTCCTCTGGCTTCCTTATTTCGATCTCTGTGACATCAAAGTCTGTGGAGGAGTTCTGATTAGATCTGTGAATGTGTGCTAAGTGGAATCAGAAAGCCAGCATAAGCAAAACGGGCACCTCAGAGAATTTTTAGACAACACAGTGTGTGATCATCTCTATTCTTCAATGAATGGGAGCAAATTAAAACCAACACACTGTGATACATTGGGGAATATATCGAAATTCCCCACAACGCACTGCCAAGTTTTTGACATGCTGAGATTGTAACCCTGATGTCTCTGAAATGGGGAACAAAAATGAGAAATGTGAAACGTCCCGGAGGCTTACTGACTTTAGGACGGCTCCTGACCCGGCCCCTCACCTCAAAGGCAAACTCTCTTTGTTAAAGGCTCCTGCGTTCAGGCCATCATAGTTTCCTCCATCTCTATCACTACTGTTGTCTCATCCCTGATAAGGGCTACTCAGGCTTAGAAAAGAAGAGACAAGAGGGTGGGGAGAAACACAAGCAGCACCAAGTTTTAGTAATGTCACAGCACAGGTCTGGGAAGTGAGAATGCACTTAGGGAAGAAGCTGATGACTCTGTGCGTTTCCTCGCTTCCTCTTTCCACCCAGAAAGCAGGCAGAGCATCTCATTACTGCAGAGGTGAGCACAGCCTCATGTCAATCTTCTCGGGGCAGAATGCCTCTCTCTTCATCGCAGTGTGTTCTGTCATGTGCTGTGCCTCACTCTGAACCGTTCTCTCAGGCTACTTAACTCCCACCAGCTCCTAAACACACTGACACCCTGCCTAAAATAGAGCCCATAACCCTGTCCCATAAATACATCCAGCTTCCACAGGCTTTCAGCTCTGACCAATCAGATGAAGTAGGGCTTCAAAGGCTTAAGACACGGGTGCAAGGCAGGGCATGGGTAGGGGGTAGGAAAGAGGATGCCAGCATGGGTGGTTCAAGTGGCTGAGTTTTTAGTGAACATGTGTGGAAAGGAGAATTATCCAACATAATCCAGAGCCAGACATAGTGGCTCACACCTGTAGTCCCAGCACCTTAGGAAGTTGAGACAGACAGATTACTTGAACCCAGGAGTTCAAGACCAGCCTAGGCAACATAGTGAGACCTCGTCTCTATTCAAAAATATAATAATAATAATAATAATAACAACCAGCATAAGTTGAGGACAGAGGCCTGCTACTCAGGCCTCTCCTACCTTGCCTGTGGGGACACAGGAACCAGTCTTTGCTTCATGGGCTGTTTAATGCAAGACCACTCATCAATAAAGTACTTATGTGCTATGATCTATTGATGAGGATGCCTCTTGGCCTTGCTCGCACTGATGGGACGTGTTCATTGCTGATGCTGCGGCCGGACGTCGCAGGTTTGCTCAGGCTGCAGGCCTGTGAACTCCCAATGGAACGGCTGACCACTCTCACAGAAATTACTTGACCTTCATCAACCTTCATTGACAACTGCCATTGATACTTGATATCCACACAGCACCTCCATTAGTGCCATCCCAGAGGGGCTTTTGTGGTTGAAGCAATGATCAGTGAGGAGGAGGCTTTCTCCAGCACGATCTGTCACTGAGTGGTATGGTCCTGCCGTTCTCCTGCAGTCCCAATTACATCTGAAGTCCTAGTGATAGCTGAGCACAGAAGCCCTTCAGTCAAGAAAACATTTACTAAAAAACTGTGTTCAAAGCACTGCTTGGGGTAGTGTGGAGGAAGAAAACTCATTTATAAACTCAGCCCACAAGCAGCCTTTCCTCTGGTGGGAAATTGCAAACAAGATGCAGTGCATTTTCTTTTATTTTCCTTATTTTAAAGATGTGGGGTACAATTCAGGTTAGGTATACAAATGTTTATTATACAGTTACCCTTGTTGATGAGGTGTGCCCTCCCCCTCCCCAGCAGATTTCCACTACTGCCAATCACAACCCTTCCCTCACCCCAGGCAATTTCCTGCTACTGCCAATCCTTTTCTTATAGTATTATGATAATTGTTCAAGGTCTACTTATGAGTGAGAACATGTGATACTCAGTTCTTTGTTTCTGTGATAGATCACTCAGTATTATAGATTCTAAGTCCATCCACGTTGCTGTAAAGTTCATAATTTTGTCCTTTAAGGCTGTGTAATATTCCATCGTGTATATGTACCACATTTTTTTAATCCAGTCCTCTTTTGATGGGGCTAATCCTCCCTATGCATGGTTGGTTCCATGTTTTTGCTATTGTGAACAAGGCTGCAATAAGCATACATGTGCAGGTATCTTTTTTTAGAGTGATCTGAGCTCCTCCGGGTATATTCCCAGTAGGGGATTGCAGGGTCGTATGGAAGGTCGATTTTTAGATCTTTTAGGAATCACCAAACTGTTTTCCACAGAAGTTGTACTAGTTTACACTCCCACCAACAGTGTAGATGTGTTCCCTTTTCCCCCCATCCTCTCCAGCATCTCTTGTCTTTTGAGTTATTAATGATGGCCATCCTGACTGGAGTTAGGTGGTATCTCAGTATGGTTTTAATTTGCATTCCTTTGATGACTAGTGAGGCTGAGCATTTTTCAAGTATCTGTTGGCTGCTCATATGTCTTCTTTTGAGAAGTGTCTATTCATATCTTTTGCCCACTTTGTAACGGGGCTATTTGTTTTTTTCTTTTTGGCATGTTTGAGTTCCTTGTAGATCCTAGATGTTAGGCCTTTGTCAGATATACAGTTGACAAATATTTTTTCCCAGTCTGTGGGCTGTATCCCTGCTCTCTTGATGGTTTCTTTGGTTTTGCAGAAGCTTGTCTGTTTGATGAGGTCCCACTTGTCTCTCTTATCTCTTATGGCATGGGCACTTGAGGTATTGATCAGGAATTGGTTGCCAGTTCTAATTTCCATAAGAGTGTCTCCTGTATTTTCTAAGTGCTGATATCCCCCACTTTTTCCCATGCAGTGGGAGCCAGGTGGCAGGTGGAAAAGCAAGCATTTGGGTCAGCCAGACTCGGGCTACAGTCCCAGCTCTATTTCTTACAGACACCTCTGTTGAGAGACTCGCCTATGGGAAGCCATTATTCTAAGTGAACTAAAGCAGAAACAAACAACCAAATACCACATGTTCCCATTTATAAGTGAAAGCCAAATACCTGGTCTGGGTAACACAGACATAAAGATGAGAGCAACAGACTCGGGGGTCTCCTAAAGGGGGAAGCAAGAGAGGGGGCAAGGATTGAAAGACTACCTATTGAGTGCCATGTTCACTATTTGAGTGATGAATTCAACAGAGGCCCAAATCCCACCATCATGCAGTACACTCATGTAACAAACCTGCATGTGTACCCCTGAATTCAAAATACATCATTAGAAACAAAAGAGGGACTCAGCTGAATTTCTTGACCTCCCTATGCCCCTATGTTTTATCTAGTAAACGGTAATATCTACTTCATAGAGGTGTTATAAGAATATACATGAAGCAAAATCACACATGTGAAAACACTTCCTGAGATCTTATTCTTACTATGTCTTGGAGACCCCGGGCTAGGTCACCACAGTTCACCTCTGGGAGCCAACCCTTGAAGGCAACCAGCAAAGAAAGCTTCATAATCAACCTATGGTGTATGGACGCAGAAAAGCAGCCACACAGCAAACTGCATGACTTTTCTCTCAGGAGAGTCTACAACATTTGGAAATAGAGATCATATTTTTGGTTTTTACAGATTACATCAATCCCTGACAATGTGTGAATGTGGTCTCTATTTCCAGATTCTATGGACACCCTATAAATTTTCTGGTCCTATTCATGGTCTCTTTCTCCTAAGCACAGTAATTGGATCCAGCCAGGCCCCTCCTGTGGTCAGTCCACACGATCCATTCACCGAAACCAGAGGTCACCTGGATGCAAAGAAGAACCTCTCCTACCACCTGCCATGGAAGCCCCAAGCCCCAAACCTTTAGGCCCCAACTTAAAGCACATCATTTAAAATGCACTTTCTTTCTGATTTCAGTCCTCAGTAGTCATTTCACCTCCATTTTAAGATTTTCAGACATTTGTTTAGAGTCTCAGTTCTCTCGAGACCTTTAGAAAGCTTAGACCCCTTGACCCATCTGACACAGCTAGTAGATGGTACAGCTGGGAATGGAATTCTCCAGAGTCTGGGTTCTCAACCACCATGAGCACCAGGGATGCTAATCCAGCCAGAGATATCAGGGAGCAGCCCTGATCTTGAGAGAGTATGTCAATGAAGGGAAGGAGGAAAAAGAAGGGACATGAGAGAGCACACTGTGTCGAAGAAGCCCCTGAGTCCAGGACATGTGGAGTTTCCCAGGGCATGGTGGAGAATGAGGTTTCCCAGGTAGAAAAGAGCCTTGCATGCTGTAAGAAGTTCAGCTTCTGTCTGGTTCTGAGAGGAAGCAGGTGTCATGTTTATGCCTTAACTGACACTTGATTTCATTGTTAAATAAGATGGTTTTTCCCTCCCAGGAACTCAGTTCATGTGTACTTATCTCTTCTTTAGATGCTCATCCCCAACACCTTCTTCCACCACCGCGCCCTCCCCTCCCCCCACACCTGCTTGTGAATTCTGAGTTGGCTCCTGGGTAGCATCCTACAGAGACCAGGACACTATGTGGTCTTCAGTTGCATGTGCAGACCCTGCACGGAGCCAGTTCCTCACCATTGGGCCTGTCTCTTGCAGATTATTGGGACCATTCCACTGATGCCTAATCCGGGGCCATCGAGCCAAGCAGCGAGTGGCGCTCAGGGTCTTCAAGTGCAGCCAATCACCCCCCAGCTCCTGACAAATGCCCAGGGCCAGATCATCGCCACAGTCATCGGAAACCAGATCCTGCCTGTGATCAACACCCAGGGCATCACGCTGTCACCCATCAAGCCCGGTCAGCAGGTAATGGCTTCAGGCCAAGGCAGCTGTGGCACCAGGACACCTCTCCTTATCTCCCTTCTCTTCTTTAATCTTAATCAATGAAAAGTAGCTTTTATATTACAAAATATTAAATCTCACCAATCCAAACATATCAGCACTTATGAAGGATGTAGCTCTATTTTTCATTCTTAGTGAACATGGGCGATAACCAAATAACTCTCTAATCTAAAATATAGGAATATATTAAGTTATAAACAGAGAAAGTACCCTAAAATTCAACAGGTATGTATTCTTATTCATCTATGCTCATGATACTTAATTTTTGGATTTTCAAAATGGGGTCAGAAAGAAGCCAAGACCACTTATGCCTTAACTGTAAATGAAAGAAATAATTAAATTATCAAATACCAAGAGATCCCAAGATGGTGCTGCTAAAATGCTGCCTACAAATGAAGGAATGAAAAATGGGAAGTTCTGCTTGATTGAATTTCACTAAAACCCAGGATGATCCAGTTAACCTTTCCATTCAGATATCAACTGGGCACTTCTTATGTGTCTATGCTACAAGCTGAGAACACAGCACCAAAGAAGAAAGACATGCTCCCTAACCTTATGGAGCTTCTGGCAAATTTCAACAAACAGTTTTTTATAACCTGCTATGTAGCAGGCCCCTGATAAATGCTAAGAAATATAAATGAAAGAGAGATGCTTTCTGATTTTAAGGAATTCATTGTCTTGTAAAGGACACAGATATATAAGCAAGTCCATTGGGAGAGCAGAGAATGTCCTGTGACAGGGCAGATGTGACCACAGAAATGAGAGTGACCAACTCTGCCCAGAGAGTTTTGAGTCCTCCTAGAGAAAATGACTTGGGAATGGAGTCTTGGCAGGTGGGTAAGATTTAATCAGGTAAACAAAGGGCTAACAACATTCCAGGCTGTGGTAACAGCAGGCACAAAGGCAGGGAAGTGGGGAAGAGAGCAGAGTGTTGAGAAACAGGATAAAGGTTTATGTGATTGGAGCAGAGAAGAAGCAGAGGACAGTCATGGAGTCATAGAAGGGCTCTGTCATCAAGCTAAAAAGGATGGACTTGGTCTCTGTGTGATTTTTAACACACTGCATGTCATCTCTGTGCCCCAGTTTTCTCATCTGTAAAATGGGCTAAGCACCCATACCTACTTCACATAATGGTTGTAAGGATTAAATGAGTTAATATATATGAAATGGTTAGAATAGTGCCTGGCACAGTAAGCACTAATATACTCATGCTGATATGCTGCTGATGATGATGATGATTTACTCTGCAACCCTGGGAATTTACAGGAGGTATTTTAAAAAGTAAATGACATGCTCAGCTTTATTTTATTTTATTTTTCAAGAAAACAACTTAGATAACAATATAAAGATTGAACTAAAGTGGTAAAACATATATCATAAACAAACTATTTAGGAGACTATAGCAAAACACAAACAAGAATTAATGAGAACATGTTCTTGATAGTTGAAAATAAGGTCTGGAACCATAGTGAAGCTCAGGACAGGAGAGCCAGGAGTACATTTGTTGTAGTTAAAAAGAAGACACCGAGAGAAAGCAGGAGGAACAAGAGAAGAAACAATGAGCAGAAAAAGTATAAGAAGCAAGGGAAAGAAGACCAAGAAAACACCAGCCTTTAAGGGATGGAAGAGGAAAGAAGAGAGAGGATATAGTCGGATAACTAAGAGGGGAATTCCAAAGAGTGGTGACCTTGCGTCCAAGAGTTTCAAAATAGTAGTGGACAATGCCAAATGCTACAGAAATAAAATTAGGTAAAGTATTGAAGAGCCACCAATTCTCTTTTCCTTTGTTGTAATGTTTTAAAATCTGGATTGTCCCTGTTTGAAACATGTTTAAACAAGGAGCCTGTTAACTGAGTAAGTTAAGAGGTAAGAGGTCATTTGTATACCTAACTCTGAATTGCACCCTACATCTTTAAAATAAAAATTAAATTTAAAAAAAAGAAGTAAGAGGTGGGCAAGATTAAATCCAGATTTAAGTTTGGAGTGTACACTAAGAAAGATGGTGGAAGAGAACGACTAAGAGGAACAGCAAATTTATAACTGAGCATATGGTTTTATGTATACTTGGGAAACTGTATAATGCAAAGCAGTTAGCAAGGAAATAAAATACAAATGCAAGAGATGAAGAAAGCACAATACCATTCATCCAGAGCAATGCAAGAACATCCTTTCTGAGACCTCAGCCATTGCCTCCATTTGACTTCTGATCCAACCATGAAAACAGCCCATTCTAGTTGGCACTCAGAGGCTATGAATGGAAAATTCATTTGCTTGTTCAATGAATATAAAAGATCTGTTTAATAGAAATATTTATTGCCCACCTAACATGTGCTGGGCACTGTACCGGGAAACTAGGCTTCACTGTTGGGCAAGATGTGTATCATGATCTCTTCCTTTGTGGAATTTACAGTGCAGTGAGGAAGATGCACATTCATCAAAGATTTATACAAGTATGTCCCTAAGATCAGCAGTAAGTGCCATAAGGGAGAACTGAAGGGATCTACCAGAGTATCAAGCAAGGGTGCTTCATCCAGCGAGGAAGTCAATCATCAAGGAAAACCAAGCCAGGTCGGGATACAAACAAGTCCCAGAGACAAAGACCACTATCCTTTGGCTCTAAATCTAAATCTCCAGACTGAAGGACAAATGTTTCCAGCCATGCTCTTCCTATCCTTAGCTTGATCCCAGGCAGTGGGACTGTCCCTGCCAAACTTATTAAGGACTTCCCTTCCCTATGTCTTTCAGCTGGTTTATTGTACAAGGTACAAGGTTTTGTTTGATTCTCTACCTTCTAAATGGTTCCCCAAGTAAGGCAAGATTCTCTATCTTTCACTGGCTTTTTAAACCCTAGTTTGACCTGTTCCAACTGTGCTCAAAATTATCTCTGGGAAGAAAAATGAGGAGATAGGCCTGTTTTTGTACAATCTGCTAAAAAACTATTTCTGTCAGCAAAGCCAGTTGTAAATTGCCAAAAGGGTGATGAATTAGTTAGAAATCATTAACATTTAATATAAAGTAGCTCTCACTCTTACCTTGAATTTTAACGGTGGGTGTGGGTGATAGACTACTGCTGTTACATAAAATTGCAGCTCTAGACTTGAAGTAGTACAGTTGTCATCCAGGAGAAGGACCTAACAAAGAAATGGCAAATAAGAGGTGGGAAAGGTGCCACTCCTCAATCCCCTGCCCACAGCAAACATCAGTAATCCATTTCTATAGTCTCTTTCATGAGCCTGGACGTACCTCAGAAGCCTTCTCACACAGCACCTATCTGCCCCTAGAATGAAACCTTTTACTACTGTGGCATCATACAGCATTCTACTGGTCTAGCAACCACCACCACCATCCTCTGCAATGAAGAATTAGAGATCTAGCAACTGGGAAGAAACAGCCAGCATCCTGGTGGTACACCTTGCAAATCCAACAAAATATACCCAACCAACATGTCAGCTATGACCAACATCCCAAAGAGTTGGACTCCCTTTGCCTGTATATGTGCATGCACTTGTCTTGTATTTGTATGCTAGAGAACACATTAGCACAGCTGAAAACAGTGGTGTGGGAGCCGTTTCAAATATCCAAGTCACAGCAGGCACCAGTGGACCCACCCATCCTCTTATTCAAGGCATGTGCCAGTGGGCTATCCTAGTCCCAGAAAAATCCAGAAAACCAATTTTAAAATTTCCCTGGTCAAAACTACCAGGGAAATAGTGATATAAATGAATGGCTTTATTTCTTGGCATCAGCTCCAGTTGAAACACCTCAGATCATGTAGTAAAACTAACAAGTTGGGCAAATCAACAGGAGATGCACAAGTCTGACTCCTGGTTATAAAAACTGTGATTCTGAAGCTAGCAGATCATAAAATTCCCAGAGTCAAAAAGTAAAAAGCTCAAAACTAGAGGTATGGGATAGTTGTCTTCAATTTTTTCTTTAAATATTACCCTTTACATTGAAGAAATATAATATAGACAACCACTAAAAAATAAAGGATTTCTGTCATACAGTAGAGAAGTTTCTCAATTTATTTTTTATGTGATTTATGACAAATGCTTGATCTCAGAAGAGCATAGTTCTGACAGTAAAATATGTCGTAAATTACAGGAACAGAGAGTTTCCCAACTCATACTCAGAAAGGAAGTCCACTTTCATGGAGTAAAGTACAGGGCTCTCAGACCAGATGACGACCTGGAGTGATTTGTCTTAATTTAATAAAAGGGATTGCTTCTTTAATTGAATTTTTATATCTGCCTACCATTAATTAAAGGAGCCTGAATCTAAGAATATTCAACTTTCTTGATAGTGGTTTATCTCAGTGATGAAAAATGAAGTAGAATCTGCAAAGTTATCATCTAAAATACAAATAGTATTTTTTTTAAAATACACCAGTGTGCAACAGCCCTAGATATAGCTTCCACAGTATCCCATCAGAAATCCTTGGTGAGCAGCACAAGAAAATAAAAGTCAAAAAAGAGCTAGATGAAAAAAAAGAAATGAGCATCTTTATGTGCATGAAAAAAATCACTTAATGCAAAAAAATACTTAGTGGAGCTCAAAAGCAACATTTTGTTCCCGCCATGGGATTCTGCAGTTGCTGTGGTGTAACTGAGCGTCCCAAAAAGTCACAGTAGCTCCAGATCCCCCTGGTTTTCTTTCCCTTGATTGTCCTGTGACTGTGAATTAATGCTTTCTTCATAAGCCACAGACGTCATTTTTTGTATATATTTATTGTTTTTTTGACCAAATACTAACAAAAGTTAACAGGAGTTTTCGGTATTACCAAGGGAAGTGGAGACATCTGAAAGAAAAAATGTTGCAACTTGTATAATCAAAGCATTGAAAATTTGCAAAAATTAAATACCATAATATAATACTTGGAGACTGCCATCCATGAAGGCACTCAATTTATCTTCAAAAAGTAAGCTTGGTGCTAAAAGAAAACCAATGAGAAGCAGCTTATTCAAATAGGCTCTCTTAAAATGCCATGTGATTGTCAAAATCCATCCTTTGTTTTCAAGTGAATACAGAAATGTACTCACCAGTTTTTAAAAATCAGTGTCCCTTCTCAGCCCTGGTCTGAATTACTGATTCTCAATTTTTTCTCAGAGTCACTTAGAGTGAGATAGAAATGAAGATTTCCCACTCTCAAGAGATCTAAAATAGTATAAGAGTTTGGCTAGATAGACAATGGGTATATGAGTGATCCCAATGCAAAGCAGATCTTTGACCTTCCAGCCAAACATTCAGGCATCTCACTTCTCTGATCTCACCTGGACACTCCATTTTGGTCCATTCTGTGCTCCTGGCCTGGAATGCCCCTTCCCTGATTGACAAACTCCTGCTCATCCACCCTTTGGAATCTTGATCGACTGTCCCTCCTCTGTCCCAAATCCCTCCTCAGTGAAGACTCATAGTGCTCTCTGTGAAGTGTTCCTCCCTCATCTCCGTTTCTCCCACTCCCAAACCTTCCATTTATTTTCATCAGACTCCATCCTTTTTTGGAGTCTACATTTGAAAGGAAGGTACCAGACATGTTCAGCGTCATCCACACAGTTCAAGGCTGGTGGGTGCTCGGTCAATTATGTTTTATTTAATTGTAGTATTTCACAGTCTAGGGAACCAGTACCCCGGAACCATATTTCTGTGTCTTTCCAATTCTATGTCTTCGGTCATCTGCCAGTGTGTTCCAAATCTGTACCTGCTGGGGGCTTGGTAAATGTCAACCTCTTCCTCTCTCTGCTCTTTCCTATCTTATTATCTCAACTGCATTTAATCCCTCCTTTTTCTGCTCTGCACTCCCATCCCATCAATTGTCCCTGCTGACCTCTTGTTGAGTGTTCTACACTTGTTTTATGACTGCCTTGGCCTGCCCTGCCCATGTTTGGAAATCTCCACTAAATCCTTCTCTCATTCTAACTCTACTCACTCACTTCACAACCTCACAGTGCCTGGCACAAGGAATGCTGCAGTCCTCTGTCTTCCTTGGGGTCACTGGCATGTCTGCCATGCTTACTCCCCTGCAGACAGGAGGTGCGTGCATTGCAGCCTTACATTCGGGACTTTTCTTCCTACTTAGGTAAAAAAGAAGTTTCAGAGTCATGGAATAGAGCTGGAAGGAAAGCCCAGTAAGTCTCCTAACCCCTGCCAAAAGGATAACTTCCTCCTTGCTCTTTCAAACTTTTCACAAAGATAGCTAAAAATCTCCCCTCTATCATATTCCAGGTCCTTCAATTTTTTAGATTATCCTGACGTCAACCCTAAGTCTTTTAGCAAAGTTAATACTTGTGTTCTTGTCGTGTCCACAGTAAACTGAAATATTCCTCAGTAAGACTCAGGTATTCATTATATCTTCGTAATAAATAAAGACTTTTATTATATTTTATATATTATATTATATCTGCGAATATATTATATCATACATAACATATATATTTGAGAAACACTGGCTTCTCTTGTCTAACATAATAAATCTATTTTTTTCTCCTTTTCCAAGAGAAAATTCTTCCAAAACCTGTGTGGTTGCCCAACCCGTAGTAGCATCACCTGAGAACCTGTTAGAAATACAAATGCTTGAGCTTCAATCCTGACCTACTAAATCAGAAACTCTGATTTGGGGGTGGGGCCCAGAGATCTATGCTGTCACAGCCCTCCCAGTGATTCTGATGAACACTAAATCTTGAGACCCACTGATTTAATTTTTCTTCAAGTTATTCTAAGGTACATGTTTCTCAGAAAATGTCAGTCAGTTCAGGGAGAGAACCAATGCTCCCCTCGTATGATCTGGCTTTTGCGAGTTCCCCCTGGGTTAGAATTACTGCCTCCATTGCAGCTCATGGAGGATTCATTATGGCTCCCTGACCTATTTGTAAAAGGTCAGCCCTCTTCCATTTTGCCTTTGCAGATTTAGAGAGATTTTTTTTCCTCCTCAAATGAATTTCGCTATATTTAAGCCCGTTTGAATTTTGCTGTTTATATGCATTCCTTTTTCCAACTTATCTGGTAAATTCTGCATTTTATTCCATTTTCCAAGACGCTTGCCACCCCCACTTATTTTTATATCAGTTGTGGATTTAATTAAAATATTATTTATTCCAGAAACCAAAACATCATTAAGAATATACTGCATGACACATGGAAGATACATGGGGAGCAGTGGCACAGAAAATCAAGAAAGCCTTTTCAGTGTGCTGTGATTTCGGGCTATTTTTGGTGAATGTTAAACACCCAGGCAGTGCTACCCAGCACAAACAAACCAACGAAACCAGTGTGAGAGCCAGCCGGAAACAGAAAGCTTTTCAAACTCTGAATCCTGTCCTCCCTGTTTGTCATTCCACAGTGGGATCCACACCAGTTCTTCCTTCTCTGGATAAAGCACAGCCCCAGGCTAACATGAATTGTCCTTTCTCTCTTCTTTCTTGCTGATTCTCCACGCTCTCAGCCTATTGACACCTGGCTCACAGCTCAGAAAGGGGCAGGAAATAACCATATGAACTTGGACAGAGATAAACTCAAGCTCCTTTAGGCAACTGAGTAGCAGTGTGGTGAGTAAGAAAATTGGGTCACATAGACAGGCTACAACACTGAAAAGAGTAAGTCTGGGGTACTCCAGACAACCAGAATTAATTATATCAAGCAAAGGACAATCTGTAGGCTACTCCATCTGAGATGTGTCCCCCGACTACACTAAAATCATAACAGTATTTTTGGCTAATCCTCTAGCCACCCAAGAGTACCACGTTTCCTTAAAAATATGATATTTTAAATATTTGGGGACCTGCAGAGAATATTTTCTAAACCAGAAAAATATTTTAAATTTCTTTTTAAAAAATCACAAATGAGATGTGTTCACATAGATAGACCATGATGATCTACAGTAGGGCTGGCAAACCCAAAAGTGTAACTTACCACATTCTATCAGTTTGAACATATCTCATTTGTTCCCACACTTTCCAACCAGAGTTCCCTGCTGTTTCCCTGACTTGTAACTACTCATCTCCAATGATTTCGGAGTTGAGAGGCAGCGGGGCATAGTGGAGTCAGACTTACCAGGATTCAAAGCTTTCTTATACTAGCTGTGCAATCCCAGGTAAGTCATGTCATCTTTTTAAGTCTCTGTTTCCTCTTCTGTAATGATGTCACCAATACTCAACAAAGAGAACTATTGCCAGGATTAAAAACAATATCTGTAAAAGCATGTAGGAAGCATTCAATAAATGGTATCGATATATTTGGCCTTTCAAAATTAATGAGACGTCAGCCTTTATAAAAGCTTTTAAGTTTCACTTTCTTTTCAGAAAGGAAAAGAAAAAAGTTGGGATTTTTTTGGTGGTGGTTGTTTGTTTTTCATGTTTCTGGTAATTCCCTAACACCTTGCATTTTTTTATTTTTAGTTTTGTGTAAACTATTCCAATTTTTGTGGTCAGTTACACTTTAGAATCTAAACATTTTTTTCTTTTGCCAGTAATTATGCAATACAAGTGTATACTATTTTTGCAGTTAAGTCAATGCCCGAAAAAACAACATGATTAAATTAAAGTAAATGATATGTTCCTAGTTCTGCTCATTTTTAATATGCTGCTGTTAGGTTTGTATATTAAACCCCAGAATTGTTTCGTGAAGTAGCTCTAATCTCTGCTTTGTCTTTTCTTATTGATAAATATATTTTTAAGTGTAAGATTTCTAAACATTGATACACAAAAACATTAAACTAAGAATATCAGTAACATAGTGCTGTGTTTCATAGTTTACCTGAAAGAATTGTAGCTTTAGGGATGGACGGTAACAGAAGTGGTACCTCTAATGTCCTCTTTTTCTGAGGAAATAAATTATGAAGGAGATTATGAAAATCTGGGCTGATTTTGATATGTATAGTAGGCTATTCTATAGGGGCATGCAAGTGATTCTAGAATTTAAAATACATGTCTACACTGGCAATTGGAATGAGATATATAGGTTCCATTAGGATGGTACTGCTTATATAATCTTCTTAATTCTTGACAAGTAAGAACTTTTAGGAATGTTTATTGTTTTTTCTGAACTGTCTGGTTGAACTCTGGTGGCAAGCAGGACTCCAATGTCCTAAAAATGATTACTTTAGAAGAAAAATATCCTAGAAATCTTAGATTCCTTTTGACTCCTTTTAACCATGTAGACATGAAACAAAAACCTTTCTTTTAAGAAAGATTTTATTTTCCTTTCTAATTTCTTCTCTTGCACAGCTTAATGGATAGACCCTAGCTTGCTTTGGTGACTCCCAAATGAGATGCGGCCTAGTAATTTTTTCTTTACTGAGTCGTGTCTGAGGAAGAAATATTTAAATCGATTATTATCTAATCCAATTCCTTAATGGTTCTTTACCACACCCAGGGCCAATGAAATATTGATGGAATGGTAAAACTGAAGAGTATCTCATGATTCAGTAACTCAAAACTATAAAAAGCTTTTGCCAAGTAACAGTATTTAGAAGGACAACTCAATAGGTTACAGGGGGGTAGATTGACATGCAAATATCCATCACATTTTATTAAGCAAATTAAAATGGATTTAATTTTTAATATGTGTCCCTACAGTATAAAATTTACTGGATTCAATTGTTGATTTTGTGCTCAGCAGGTTGGCTAATTACCTTTGGCAGATGCTTGATGCATATTAATTTGGGTTCCCGTGTCGATTTTAACTATCTTTGTTCATAATCTAGCCCCCACTTAGCATAGCTAAGTAGCAATATGGATTCACTTGAAATGTAACTGCAGGCAATTCTGTGGGAGAGACAGAGTGGCATCCTGGGAAGAGTCCTGAACTATGCAGGGGAGGGGACCCTGGATTCTAGTGTTCAGTAGACACATGGCATTCGGCCAGTCATTTACTTCTCACAATCATACCAGGCATATCTGCTATAGAAGAATAGTGTGTGAATCAGGAGAGCCATTATTAATTATTATCACAGGGGACCAGAAGAAGAAAGATCTCCTTAAGCACATTTTAACTTGATGGTTAAAAACACGCTAGGGAATTAAAAAGATTGACAATCTCAAGTATTAATGAGGATGTAGAGTGACTGGAATTCTATACATTGTTGGTGAGAAGATAAAATAGTACAGCCACAGGAAATAAGTTTGGGCTGTTCTTAAACAGTTAAACGTATATTTACTGTATGATTCAGTAATTCCACTCCCAGGGATTTATGTAACAGATTACAAAAACACAAGTAGACACACAGACTTGCTCATAAATGTTTATAATAGCTTTATTCCTCATAGCCCCATAATAGTTCCAAACTGGAAACAACCCAAATGCCCACCTCAGATGAATGGATAAACAATATATTATATTCACATATAGAGAGTGAAATGCTATTCAGCAATAAAAAGGAATGAACTACTGATCTGGGTAACAAGATGAATGAATCTCGAAAAGAGTATGCAAAGCAAAAGCCAGATACAAAAAGAGCACATACTACAGATAACGGAGTGGTGGTTGTCTGGTGTGGGGAGTCAGGGGAAAATTGATTGCAGAGGGTACAAGGCAATGTGGAACGATGAGAAGTTTCTATATCTTGATTATGGTGGTGGTTTCACATACATGCACATTTGACAAAACTCATAAAATTGTACATTTGAAATAGGTATATTTTATTATGTATAAATTACATCTCAATAAAGTTTAATGGAGAAATGACCACACTCATGCAAACACACTGGGAAAGCAGTGGCACATGTGAAGAAGTTACATAGCCCTAGGCTGGCTCTTAGATGCGGAAAAGGTGGTGGACCTTCTCCGATTCTTGCCTGTTTGGGGACTGGGTCTCCCACAAAAGTTCAGGGCCTAATCTTATTCTGCTCCCAAGCCAACTGCCTTCTATAAAAGCCATGCTACACCTCTGTGAGCATGATGATGGATAGGAAATCACTTTGTAAACCAGAAAGTGCTATAACCAACCAACAAAGGTGGCTAACAGCTGAGGCTAGTTGTCCACCTGCTCGGGGCCCTGGGCTGCCTTTGCGGGAGGTTTCCAGAAAGACAACACATGACGGAGACATCCGTCCCAGGCCTCCAAGTGGACCTAGAACTCACAGTCGCTACCCTTTCTTCTCTCCTTCCTCTCCTCAGCTGAGCTCCTCTTACCTCTCATAGCAACGGTCTTTGATAAACTATAAAGGAATAGTGAATAAATGGACATAAAGACAGCCTTCCTTCATGTACACAAAATTGTTTAAATTAAATTAATTATTTCCTGTGGCATTGTAAGTAAAAGCTTGGGCCCTAGAGTCAGGCTTCATGGGTCCAGAGACCATCTCCTCCATGCCAGCTGGATGAACCCATAAAATTCTTTAATTGCTCTGTGCCTCAGTTTCCTTGTTTGTAAAAGAGAATAGAAATAGTACCACCCCACAGGCTGATGTGAGAGTTAAATGAATGCTCCTAAAACAGTGTCTGGAACAGAGTAAGAACATAACAGCTGAGTGCTACAAATATTAATGGAGATTTTTGTCCTGACCCCAAACCTTTTCTCTTAATAGACTATCAGAGAGCATTGTATCAACTCCACAGTAATCCACTCAGACTCCTGAGCCTGGGAGAGCAGAAAGTTCCCATATACATCAGCCTAAATTGGAAATTTTCCAAAACTACCAGCTACGTAAGATAAGATGGTGGGGCACAGCCACAACTTTAAGTTTGTTTCGCATTCCAAGTTGATTGTGCCATATTTTATCTAGACATACTTGAGAAGCCTGTCAAGTGTGCTGTGATTACATGAACAGGCAGAAAGAGTCCAGCCACAAGCCAGGGTTGAGAAATGCAGAAAATTGGGTGTTCTAGCAAGCCAAGAAGGGAATTAATAATATATTTAAAATTACGAATAAAATGCCTGTCAAGCAAGTGGTGACATATTATACACAAAAAATCCCTGCCTGTTGTGTACAGCATGCACTCTCCCTGAGAAGTATATATTCTTGGAAATAAAATGCTTCAACCCCAGATAAAACTTCTGTTCCCTGGCATTTTCCCCCTAACTTTTCATTCATGTGTGTATTTTTTACATCCCCCCCCATGTAGCTCCACCAACCCTCCCAGACGTCAGTGGGTCAAGCAGCCTCCCAAGGCAGCCTTCTACACCTGGCTCATAGCCAAGCATCCATGTCTCAAAGTCCCGTCCGGCAGGCTTCCTCTTCTTCCTCCTCATCCTCCTCTTCTTCAGCTTTGAGCGTGGGCCAGTTAGTCAGCAGTAAGTATCCTTTCTGGCTCGGTTTAAATCATGGTGGCCTTCTTGTTGCCGAATTGCAATGCCTGTCAATCTCTCTCTCTCTCTCTCTCTCTCTCTCTCTCCCTCCCTCCCTCCCTCTCTCCTCTTCTCCCTTCTCTCCCTCCTTCAACCCTGCAGAGGAATCTCCTGGCACTGCTTAGACCAATATTGGGATGAAGCTTGTGCCCAGGGCCAGATGGTTCCTGAGGGAAGCAGGCCCCCAAAGCACACCCCCTGAATTAGTGCATGTCAGGGGCCAGGTTCTGTCTTAAGTGGCTCTTCATGTGCTGAGTCAGGCCTGCCACTTCAGAAGGTAGAAACTGATCAGCTTGCGGGGCATGAGCCACATGGCTCACAACTGAAATAACCAACAACAGGCACTCAGCCGGAGGGTCAAGCTGCTTTTTCTGTGTGTTTGAAGTCCCCTGCCGTTCTATTTGTAGGTGTCAGAGGAAATAAAAGAGAGCATGCCTGTGGGCGGGTGGGTGTGTGTGCACAATGAGCCGCCTCCAGTGGCATGTGGGGGTAGCTGCGTGGGCTGGAATCAGATGGGAAGCCTCTGGGCAACCATTCATAAAATAGAATAGGCCTGCAAGCCTGCCTCCCGGACCAGGTCATATATATTTTTAGAAATAGTATTTGGTCCTAGGTCAAGATAGCAGATTTATCACATGCAAATAGAAGCGTGTTGAGATGAAGGGGACAACGGTCTGATTTAATGTCAGTCATTTGCCTTTTGTGCAATTTTTACTTATATATAAAATTGCAGAACATGTGTATAGATTGCAGTTCACCAGGGACCAAAAGTCCAGTAGCTATGAGTTTAAAAAGCTAAAGCACTTCAAAGACATCTCTGGCATAAAACAAGGACACATGTGAGGATCTGCATTTGGTCAAGTGTCTTGAATGACCTGTTATAACAGAAACAATAGGATCTTCACATGATGGGGCAAATCTGGTAATGCGAAGCAAAATAGAGGGTTGCCCTGTCCTCCCCCCACAATCTCCCTCAAAATAATTATATTTGTTTGTGTATAAATATGTATATTTATATTATGGATAATTTAAGTAAGAAAGATACCGGTGGGTGGAAAAAGAAAATGGAATGAGGCTTTCCAGAAAAATGTTAAAATGCCCAGCACTTCAGTGGACTAGTCTGGATGCTCTTGATCTAAAAGATGGGTCAACACCGGTTTCAGGGTATATATGCAGTTTTCCATTAACTGTGTTTTAGGTCGTTTAGATATACAATCCTCTCCATTTGAATCAGAAACCCTCATCTTAAATAAAATCATTAATAAAATTAATTTAATTACAGTCAGACTTTTACCAATTAAAAAAAGCCCTTCCTAGGGTTGTTATGGAAAAAGAGTCAACTTTATTCTAATTCAATATTCTATACAAGTTTTATCAAAATGCTCTCTTTCTAAATGGCAGCAAGGCCATAAATTTAGGATAATCCTAAAAGAAACGAGACCAAAATTAAGCCTCTTATAAAGAAATAAGTTAAATATGAAATAAAAGCACAAACCACCCCCACTAAAACAGTGCTTTTCACAAGCCAAGTAATTAATGCATGTTCGATGAATATAAAAGTTGAATAAATAGATGGGTAGACAGCAGATAGACAGACAGGTGAAACTAGACACTTATCACAAACTGATCAGGAAAGTATTCATCTTTTTGAGATATCAGTAACAGAACTACTTATTGGACCAGATGGAATTTCAATTGTACAGTGAGCAGTAGGACATCTAAGTTCTAGGTTTATGATGAATGAACTGCGTTATGTATTATGCATTCTTGATGTGAAATATGCAGACTTGGGGGAGAGAGACTCTTGCCACTTGCCCTGGAAGCAAGAAGCTCCAAACTCGTATGCAGAGCCTGAATGAGGAGACCATGCTAACTCCACAATCTCCTCCAGCAGGCATGATAGGGTCTAGCAGTGACAAAGGGGTTAGACTCTACACAAACCCATTGTTGGACTTCCAGTTGCTACAGATTTGCAACATGTTTAATTACATCTCGTCTCTCTCAAAACCCAATTATAGAACGAATAATTATATCCTCTGGCTCTATAATTTGCTATGCTGGCTTACAGAACTCAAGAAAACACCTTTACTGGTTTATTATAAAGAATATGATAAAGAATACAGATGAACTGCCAGATGAAGAAGTTCACAGGGGGAGGTTTGAAAGGATCCCAAGCACAAGAACTTCTGTCCCTGTCGAGTTGGCATGTATCATCCTCTTGGCACTTGAATGTGGCACTTAGCACTCACCAACCTGGGAGGCTCTCTGAATTCCAGACTTTAGTGATTTTATGGGGGCTTCATCACACAGGCATGGTGGATCATTAACTCAATAATCCAGCCCCTTCCCTCCCTTGAGGATGGAGGTGGAGCTTGACGTTCCAAGCTTGTAATCATAGCTTAGTCTTTCTAATGACCAGCCACCATCCTGAAGCTATCTTGGAGCCCACTAAGAGTCACCTCATTGGAACAAAAGATGCTCTTATCGCCTAGAAAATTCCAAGGGACTTAGGAACTCTGTGTCAAAGGCTAAATATTAGAACAAAAGATATTCCTAGTACTTCTGTTTCTTAGGAAATTACAAGAATTTTAGGAGCTCTACATCAGGAACCAGGGATGAAGACCAAATATGTATTTGTTATTACATCAAGACCATGGCCAGTGAGTTCTCTTTGTCATTGTCAAATGACAAATGTTGGATGACCAGTTATATGCTAGATAAACTAGAATAGGTAGATCATACACAAATTTTGCCCACTCTAAGCAAAGCAATGACAAGTTAATACCTTGGCAATGATAACAGTATCTTCACATGCAAAGAACAGCACATTTGGTCTCAGAATTACCAAATTTGTATACTTTTTGGAATATTTGCACAAGACCTGTTAGTAGCACTTATACATTTTGCCCTGTGTTAAAACGTGCTCAGTCTCCAGAGTCATCAGAGGTAGATATAGTTTCTGTAAGTAAGATTTTTAGAAAGTCTAGAAGGAAAGTCAAATTACTTTAAAAATGTCCCAATTTGATTTAAGATTTGCAGTGTATTGTTTAGAAATAGATAGAATTGGGGTTTTTGATTGTTTGGTGTGTGTTTGTTTGTTTGTTTGTTTTCCAGGATACTTTTTCAAAACCCCTAAGCTCATTGATCCTTACACAGCAAAGGACTTATAGCTAGTCCCAGAAAAAACAAAACTATAAAGTGGACATAAAGGTGCGTGACAAAAAAAAAAAAGGTGCATGATGATAGCAGATAGCACAGTGAAATCCCTGATTCACAACTCATGCCATTTTCCACAACCCAATGAAGTCACCATATTGCGAGTACATTGTTCTCCCAAATTGCATTGCACATTCCCCAATGGTTTCTCATTTCTCAGAAATATTTGGTAAATATGCCCATTATTGGCTGTGCAAATAACACTAAAAAGTAGGTGGATGTTTACATAAAATAGTTAATCCATGCTTTTGGCAGTTTCTTTAAAGATGCATACCATTCCCATAACAATCCCATAAACAGGGATTATAGAAAAATGATGTTGATGCTTAGTGACTGCTCAGCCCATTTAGCAACACTTTGCACTGATACCTAGGATAACAATGAGAAGGAGCTCAATTTGAAACACAAGCAAACAAACAAAAGCAAAACACCTGTCCTGATTAGTGCATCCTAAACACTCAACTCACTATGGGCCCAGTGGTCATGCACCCAGATACTGCAAAGCTAGTTTGCTTTCGCACAATTTGCATTTAGCTCCCATAGAAATCTTTTTATTTTTCAGCCCATGCCTTCTAGATTTGATTTGGAAGACATCATCATTATAAAACACTGCCAATTTTCAACAACAGTTTCTCCTAAATCTCCAGGCCAGTTAATCCCTCTGTAGGTTGATCAAGCATCAGACTCAGGGTGGCCCCTGGCCATAACTACTATTGCTTTTGGGCCATACATTTAATATATTGAGCTGACTTAACCTGAGCAAACATCTGTAAAAGATGTCACTTCCTCCTCAATCCAGAAAACTCCCAGATTGGATTGCTCTAGAGCTGGTTAAAGGTGTTGGATCCACCTTGTGAGACATCTGAGGCTTCTTCCTGAAGTCCTCATCAAGGTGGCCTCAGATTCATCCTTAAAAAGAACTCAACCTCCCCAGGGCCAGGAGAATGGAAGACAGAAAGCCAGGTTGACTTATCCCAGAGCAGAATGTCAAACTCTTAAGAAAGATTGAGAGCTCAGGTGACATTCCAAGGAAGCCTCTTGTTTTCCTTCCTCTAGATGAAAAGAAAGTTTCCCTTAAGGAAGGCAAACTGTGCCACAGTAAAACACAGTGTGTCGTAATCAAGTTTAAGACAGAACTCTGGGATTTAAAAAATATATATATTAATCTTTTGAATGGTTCAAAACATCTTACAGATACCATCTAATGAATTCTCCCAATGTGTGAAGATAAGTTCTGTATGTTGCAATCGAGTAAAACCAATGTTTGTCTAGGAGTGAACTCCTTCTTTGGGTAGGGAAAATTTGTACTCTGGGAACCCATGGAGCAAAACCATAATAATGCATTTTACCATCTGAGTTCTATGGGAAAAGACACTAATATTAAGAAAACTGAGTAGCTCACTTTTAGCAATCAACAAATTACACAAAAAGGTGCTGAGTTCCCCTTCCTGGGCTTTTGTCCAGTAGACCAGGGGCCCCCTAATTATCCTAATTATCTTCATTTCCTCATGACATTTTAATACCATAGGTATAGTGCATATATCTGTTCTATTGATGTACTATAGCCTCTCAGGGGCTAGACTATTGTATTATCTAAGTCTTTTCCTTCCTCCCTCTCAGAATCAACTCAGCTCCATCAGAAACGCATGCTCTAAACACAGGGTCACAAAGGCTAAGCAGACAGCAGGTCCAAGGCGGCTGGGTGAGGAGTTGAAGAAGCAGCCAGAATCAGCTCCAGCTGACTAGGCGTTACCAAGGGCAAATGCACATCCAGTGCAGCCAAATCTAACACTTCAAAGAATGTGGATGATCTAGATTTTTTTTTTTTTTTTTTTTTTAGAAATCTATATTTACGGCCAGGCACAGTGGCTCAAGCTTGTAATCCCTGCACTTTGGGAGTCCGAGGCAAGAGGATTGCCTGAGCCCATGGGTTTGAGAACAGCCTGGGCAACTTGGCGAGACCTCGTCTCTACAATAAATCAAAAATTAGCTGGGCATGGTAGCACATGCCTGTAGTTCTGGTTACTTAGAAGACTGAGGCAGAAAGATTGCCGGAGCCCAGCAGGTCAACGCTGGGGTGGCCGTGAGCGTGCCACTACTCTCCAGCTTGAGCAACAGAGTGAGACTCCAACTCAAAAAAAAAAAAAGAAAAAGAAAAAGAAAAAGAAAGAAAGAAATCTATGTTTACCTGTTGGCAAGTAATTTTTTTAAATTGTAAGCTCTGGGAAAGCTGGGTTTTATTTACAAACTCCTCATTTGCAACTTCTGTTCTAGGGATGTTTTCATGAGGAAATGGGAACAGAGGCTCCAGGCTACTGAGTGCTGGATGTGACCTTCCACAATCTTTAGTGAGCTCCAGAAGCCCCTGCAGGCTGCTGTGCTAGTGGGGTTTAAGATCCAGAGTGCAGATTTCTACCAGGGACAACCAAACAAGTCTTTCATTAGCCAAGTGTTGCCAGCCTTCTGGGGAGAGTTTTGGACAAAGGCAGGATTTTGATTCATTTAAACAGCCAAACCAGTTTTATAGTCACACACACACACACACACACACACACACACACACACACACACACACACACACACACCCAACACCCCCTCATCCATGTCCATGCACTTGGATTCTCAATGTGCTGTACTGCAATATTCACCACTCCTAGCACGAGCTCCTACTCACTCTACCAACCTTGCACCTCCACTCCCATGTTCTGCTCCTTCCTGGGTCTGTGCCTGTCTTCACACTGTGCCTACTGACCAGAATATGGCCCTTCCATTCTCTGAAAGCTGCCCATTGGGGAAGACACAGAGAAATCCTCCCTCTTGTCTCCTCTCCTGTCTTTGTGCACCTGGTATGGGTGTCACACCATTAGTTCTTGATTATATTCTGCCTGATATTTTTCTCTGCTTCTTATGCATTAGTATTGAGTCCCACTCCCCTATATAGACTGCAGACTTCATAGAGACTGATATTCTTTTCCCCTCCCTCCACTCAGGGCTCCCAGAGACATTTTCTAAAAATTATGGACTGATAGGAGTGGTTGTACCACTCTTCAGTCTTTCCACAATGCAATTATGACTAATGACATATAAAAATTATATAGGACTTCTTTTTAAATGTGAAGATAAAAGTGCAGTGCACCCTTGTATTTGCTGATTCTATTGATAGAGTCCATTTTCCTTAGGCTAGAGGGAATACTTCCCAAGTAATGAGAGAGTCTGTACAGGAAACTCCAAACTCCATACAGATATTAACATTCGTATTTTAAAATCCTTGAAAAATTGACACTTGGCATGTAAATGTTTATTTTTTTTTCATAACAACTAGAGTTTCTATACCCCTGAGCCTAGAAGAGTAATATAGTCCATCACAGCCCTTGGACAAGTACTCAGATTTACTGAAATTGATGGGTTATTGTGCAGAAAGAGGAAGAGAAAAACTTCCACCTAAGTCCAAGGAATGAAGTGAAGAACAATAGAGCCAGCTTGCAGGGGGAATAGCTTCGCTACAGGCAGGATTGAGCAGCGCTTTGAAATCTTCCACCATCCCCAACCCATGCTGTCTCCAGCTTAGTGTACGCTTTCATTTATCCAGGGATCAGTAGCCAGGGGGGGAAAAGTTTCATTCTCCAGCTGCTGTGTCATTTCCCTTGATAAGTCCTAAATTGACCACGTTATCCGGCACCAAAGGAGCCTTTCTGTGGTAAGCATTTTTTATTATGTGCCCTTTCAGGGGACAAAGGCGTCTGTGTCAGTAAACTGCTATGAGGAGCAGGGGGGAGACAATATTATTTTCACAATTTCATAAGCATGCTCTTCTGAGGGACTAATGTAAATGTAATAAACTAGGCAACATTAGCCTGGCTGCACTGGTGATCAGGTAAAAGGGGAAACACGAAATGCTATTTTTTCTAAAAGCAGTTTCTAGCGCTAAAGTTTCCAATTAAGACATTCTGAATGGAAACATTTCCATTTTTATAGTTTTGTACAATATTTGAACAATTCTGACAAAATGGAGTTGCACCCTGCACCCCCACCCCCCACCCCACATAGCTGGCTGTTATTTGTGAGGCCCGAAGGAGCATGATCTTGCATTGGGGAAGTGGCAGTGTGAGAAAGCTGTGGTTTTATCTGGAACAGAAACATCTCGAAGGATGATTTGTGGAGGTGTAATGAGTTAAGGATAGTCTCAGGTACATCATCCGGGAGACAAAGAAAATATTCTGTGATGTTTCACTCTGCTGTTGAAGAGAGCCACTTTCTTATAAACCGTAATAAACGATATTGCTCGGTTGTGTGTTGACGTATTGATCCTATTTTTAAAAACATCTCCACAGATCCTCAAACGGCAGCGGGTGAGGTGGATGGGGTTAATCTGGAGGAGATCCGAGAATTTGCCAAAGCTTTTAAAATCCGGCGCCTGTCCCTTGGCCTGACCCAGACTCAGGTGGGACAGGCTCTCAGTGCCACAGAGGGCCCCGCGTACAGCCAGTCGGCCATCTGCAGGTAACCCGCGCCTGCATGCTGTAACCTCTCCTGGCCAGCCTGGGCCTCGTTTGTCCTCGTGGCTCAGCTCTCCTTCTTCGGGTGGGCGAAGCTGGAGGGGCAGAAAGTGGGAACAAAGTCTGGGGCAGCTGTATGTTGGGATTGGTGATCTTGATGCAAATGAAGGTGCTGAAGCAGAAGCAGATTTGGGGGTCCCGGCTTGATAACTCTTGTCAACTCACTAAGAACTTCCAAGGCGGGGTGATCTCACTGGAAATACACTACCCCAGGGCCAGGGTCTTCCTTCTGGGCCTACATTCCTAAGCAACTGAGAGCCACCCACTCCTGTCTACTATGCTGAGCAAATGTTGTGGAGTTGCTGGTCCTAATCTGTGTTATTGCTTTCACTATTTCTGGCCAGAGATGGCTATCAGGATTTTCCAAGTAAACACACATTAAAAAAAAAATTTATCATCTTGTGACCTTCAAAGTTTTCACTTGCCTTCCCAGACACCGCTTTAAAAGCATGTTTAAAAAAAATATATGGTTGCTTAAAATGGCTCAGGAAAGGGTAGTGACAATCTGGCCTAACCTTGCCCATGCCCCCACCAAATTAAATAAATAAATGACAGAATCCAGCCTTGGTTGTGTACAAGTTGATCCGGGTTAAGTCGTCAGAAGCAGACCCCGTGCATGCATGTGTGTGTTGCACTAATCCCATGTTTATGCATGAGGTAACAAAGGCACTTCGGTAAGAGCTTTTTCCTCTTGGGCAATGCCTTATGAGTCCTCCTCCATCAGGAAAAGCCAAGAAACCAACTCTAAACTCATTTAAGTGGATTTTGTTCTTGGTGATCCATGAAATGCTGTCTTTTTATCTGCTCTTTATACTTTTAATGTATTCCCCAAAGGACGGAAGTGTACTTTTCCTGCAGTTTAAGACTAAGGTTATAAATAACATCAGTATGGGGTAGTAGCTTGCAGCTCACATTTTGCTCAATGATTTTCCATAAAACCCATTGATTGTTGTTAAATACAAAAAGCACCATAGGATCCTCTCACTTCTGTGGCCTCCCCTACTGTTTTTTCTTATAAGATACCTCCCTGTAGAAAATAACCTTTATTCAGTCTATACAAGGATACTACTGCTGGGAAATTTGTTTCAAAGCTTGTATATGTTATTCCAAACAACATGTACAGAAGCATCAACACTAACAAGCAGCATCAATGATATGAATACCGTTGCTCCCTGTTGGGAAACATTAATTTTGTTTCATCTTGACAGCCTTGGGATAAAGGCAGCCACAGGTTTTTAAGTTGTTGCCAATTTTCTATTGGTGCTAAATTCCTCTTTGGCTTATTTTTAGGACTAAAATGTGGTTTATTTTTTACTGATGTAAGTGCTAACTAATGTTTTGACTCATACACCTAACATTTCTTGGGCATTCCCAATCAAATATATTGATTTCTAAAGTCTTCCCCAAGGAGTAGTCGGAAAAGCTGGGCTGAAATGCAGAGACCTTGGGAATTCCTAGGATAACGAAACATGTCAGATGCATTGCCTTTTGGCCCTTTCCCTAGCTTCCAATGTTTCTGTGAGATTGTTTTAGGAGCTATCTACCAAGGAAAAAAAAGTTGAAAGACCAAGATCTTACATTGGAACAATTTAAGTGAATTCAAAGGGTGGCAAAGGATCTACACTGGAACCTGCACACTCAGACATCACTTGTCCCTTATTAGCTGCAGTGACTCCTGGTATTGCTTTAAGTCCCTTCCTATTAGAGGCTCAGAGAAAAAGATGCCACCAAGACACTGGGCAGCCCTATCACAAGATCTGTCCCCTGGTGCCATGACACTGTAAAGCCTGTTGTCATGCTATCAAGAGTTTGAAACTTTAGGGCTCTTATGATGAACTATTACAAAATATGGTGTGTGGCAAATTAGCACAACAATTAGAGCTTTTGGGGAGCTTACCACAAATGACAAGCTCATTAAACAACATTAAATGATTAGTTCACTTTGTATGAGAGCAAATACACTTCTCCTCCTCTTGACCAATAGTGGAAGTTGGGCTTGTCAAAAATAAACAAATAACTCCTTGAACTCTACATGGATGGGGGAATGCTACAGAAATCGCATTAAAATTTGATACTATTTGTGCTGCTTATCACATTATAAGAGATCTAAAATGTGTTGCCAAAAATAAGATTATGGCACATAAAGAAAGCCTATCCTTTTCTGTCCTTTTGCAAGCATCCTTATAAAGCATTGTGGCTAACATGGTCTCATTTTAACTCTGTAAGAACAGACCATTGTAATAAGATGCACTTGACAATCAGATGGCTGTTTTTCATCAGCATGGAATACTGTAAAAAATAGAAGGAAATAATGTATCCAAAATTGTCATACTGGAGGGTAGTGAATTTGGATTTAAAAGAAACAAACAAACGAATAAAAGGAATTGGTACTTTTTTTTGTATTTCATTGAGCGTGAGTATGAGTTTGGTACCAGGATGACCTCTTAAAACATTCTATGTAATTTTGTCCAAGACGCTTCATATTTTTTAAAGTCAATGTAGCAAAGAATTGCTGATGGCAATTGATATATAGAAGACCTCATTTACAGAAAATGATATCATTCAAGTACAGTTTGCAGATATCACACATTAAACACAGCTTGATGCCCTGGTGCAAAAGTACACCATTACACTGGACGGTGTTTGGAAGGCATGAGGTTGCCTTAGCACATCCAGGGGTGGAGCGTTCCATAGTAATTACAAAGTGTCCAGCTGTTTGAGCGAGAACAGGAAAGTAGCAATGGGCTATGTTCTACCTGGAAAAGGAACAAGTTGTTAACTTATATATGGTGAAAATTGTTTGTTCCCAGAGAGAGAGAGAAAGAGAGAGAGAAGTCAAAATGAAACGCTAAAGAGAGATAAAAAGAGAGCTATAAAAGAAACATCCCAGTTGCCTTCACTGACTATGGTAATAGCGGTAACACTATCATAGCCATGTCAACAGGGGAAATTTAAAGAAAATCAAATGTAAACCATATACAGAAGCATTTTAAATGAAAGACCATGACAACTCTTGCCTTTGATGTCACTTCCTAGTGTTAATTTTTGCCTTAAAAATTCCGAGGATTGGGGAAATGGAACTGGTACCATTCAATAAAAGCTTAGATCGCAGAGTATACAGGGAAAAGGCCTCCGAGTTGTTTGTGTGCCCGTTGTGATAGCTCGCGCGACCTGCTGTCTCTGCCTCTCCTTGCCCTATCTGTGTGCGCGTGTGGTTTGCATGCACTGGCATGGAGCACGCTGGGAGGGTGGGCGCTGGCTTGGGTGGGGCTGGCTACCTTGCAGCTGGCTGTTAACCTGGAGTGAATTCGCCCTGCCAGGCAGTCAGGCAGGCAGGCAGGAGGCCCACCCTGGCAGAGGACTCAGTGTAAGACTGTTCTTTCTCAATTTTCCCCCCAGACACACCATCCTGAGAAGCCACTTTTTCCTACCACAGGAAGCCCAAGAGAACACTATAGCTAGCAGTCTGACAGCCAAACTGAACCCTGGCCTTTTGTATCCTGCCAGGTTTGAAAAGCTGGACATCACCCCTAAAAGTGCCCAGAAGATCAAGCCGGTGCTTGAGCGGTGGATGGCTGAGGCTGAGGCCCGCCATCGAGCAGGTATGCAGAACCTGACCGAGTTTATCGGAAGTGAACCGTCCAAAAAGCGCAAGCGGCGCACCTCCTTCACACCCCAGGCCCTTGAGATCCTCAATGCCCACTTTGAGAAGAACACACACCCCTCTGGGCAGGAAATGACCGAAATTGCCGAGAAGCTGAACTATGATCGGGAAGTAGTTAGAGTTTGGTTCTGCAATAAGAGGCAAGCCCTGAAGAACACAATTAAACGCTTAAAACAGCACGAGCCGACCACAGCTGTCCCTCTGGAGCCCTTAACAGACTCTCTGGAAGAAAACTCCTAAAGAGATGTCCACTCATAATCAGAAGCAAAATCCACAGAAACTAAGCTCCACCCTTGGGACTCCACCAAAACAAAACAAAACAGAAAAATTAATTTAAATTTAGAAATAGCTCCAGTCATCATCACCCTTGTAAGTAAAAGACTAAGAAAACTACCAAGTGGACAGAATGGTTTCTACATGTCCGTTGGTTTTCCAAAAAGGAGAAAGAAATTTTTTTGAAAATTTTTAAACAAGGAATACACCACACTGAAGGTGTGCAAGTTAGGATAGATCCCTTCCCCCACCTGTCTCCCCAAAGCCAGTTTTTTAATGGACTTAAAGCAAACCAAATAACCACGTACTTTTTTCTGTATATTATGAAAATGTGAACACATTTTAAGGAAAAAGGAAAAAACTAAACCAAAAACCAACAACAACAAACAAAAACTTTGATCTGTTCAAAGCGAATACAAGCCTGCCACCTGGAGGAAGGACTGCATCCTTCAGGTACTAAGTGCTGATTCACTATGAAACCTATTAACCAAAGTCAGAAACTTGGCATTGCAAACGCGGTCGTTCGTCTACTCTTCTCTGTGCGTAAAGTTGTGTTACGAATTTTTACATTTGTACTAACGGAAAAATAGGAAGCCTGATTTCTCTCATCTCTCTCATCTGTTGTCTCCACCCATGGGGTGGGTGCCATTGTTGAAGCCATTCTGTGAGGCTCACTATTGGGGTTTTTTTTCCGGGGGTGGGGAGGAGTGATCTTGTTTTTTTCCTTTCTTTCTTTTTGTCAGGGAGGGGTGGGGGACATCCTGGATCGTGTGCCAAAGCATTCATTGCTTTTTTCTCACTATGACTTGTGGGTTTGAGAAAAGAAAACGGAGCTTGCATTTCTCTTTTTTCCTCTCCGTCTCCCTCACGCATGGCCTCTGAGGTCTGCTGGAAGGCCACAGAAGTGGGGGAGAAATAGTCTTTGCCACTCAGATCCTAGTGAAATGCAGGAGAGACTCCAAAATAACTAGGGCTTTGCTCAATGAACTGTCAACACTGGCATAAGCTGTAATTGTGCTCACTGTCCACACCAGAGCTTGGGATTTTTCTCAGTCTGTTGGCCACGTACATGGAGAGCTGACCAAAACTAATTTTGTAATATAAACATAAGCTGCACATTTGGTTCAATACTTACATCTATGTTATGCTTCTGTGCAAAGCAATTTCTCTCAGAAGTCTGATAGCCAAAGAAATGTCTCAAGATTTCAGTCAAAATACACACATGGCATGCACACACCCATAAACACACACACAAAGAAACAGGTTAACAAGAAAGTGATAGCGACTGGATCATTAAAGACCATCGTGTATCCTATTAATCTCATCTTTTCTGCTACTTCTTTCATTCCAATAGCGATGGCAGACTTTTTTCAGCGGGGGAGCCACTGTTCTTGGGATATATAAATGGAGCAGAAAGGTGGCGGGCAAATTTAAACAATTGAAATTGAGAGGCCAGGTTCTTGAGGGGACAGGAGGTTTTAACAGCAACATGTTTTCACTGATAGAAAAAATATAGAAGGAACTTATCTAACATATCAGGATAGCCTTCACTATTAGAACTAGAGGATTATTTCCTTTTTTAAAAATAACTTAAAAGATCTGCTGGCTACGATAGCCCAATTAAGCAAGATATGAGGCTGCAGTGGAGATGAACCTCGGAACCTGTCACTGAAGTTTGCACTCCGGTATAGGCAGAAGGTGCTTCGTTAAAGGAGCAGGCAAAAGACATCCGTCGATTTGCTTGCGGTCAAAATGTAAATATTTATGAGTAACTAATTAAGAATCATGCTCATGTACTATCTAGAAGTAAATTGTGAAAGAAATAAGAGAAACCCCACATCAAGTTGTCCAACTGATTAGAAATGCCATCTATGTTCCTAAAACACTCCCTCTCCCCTGGGAGTTTGAGTTTCTTCTGTTGGCTCCTTTGCTGGTTGTGTAAATGCTACAGTATAATTGTCCCCTCCGATGATTCGTGCAACAATCAAGAGGCTACCAACAAGGAAACACTAAAAGAAATCCTGGAAGCAGAATGAGTCGCCTGTAAGGGTGTTTCCATTTCCCTAGTCTGATGCCCATTGGGCCACCGCTAACCTGATCTTCAATGCTGAAAACATCATGGTACCCGTTTCACCACCTCAAAAACTGCACAAATACCAACAATACAGAAATCCAAAACTTTATTGATTAAAACAGATTTTGGATTCTCCTAAGACTTGCTCCAAATTCCATCAAGGAAAGCTCCCCAAGAAGAGAAGTTAACAAGATAACATATGAAGGATGCTAAATATTTAAATATATGCCTGCAGCGGTTACATAAGGCCTGCTCACTTCTGAGATCTATAATTGGGAGGGTCTAACTAGGACAGGGAAAGTATAAAATAAAAGTAATCTTCCAGGGTGGAACAAAAAATAAATATATTCATCCCACAGTCATAACACCATTCATGTGCAGTGATTTTTTTTATGGTTTTATAATTTTGTATTGTTTTATAAATTATTTATAAGGTGTTGTAATGCTTCTTATATTAATTTTTTACAGATAAATCTTTTGCTACAAGGCATAAAAAGGTGCCTGAACAGATTCTTAGGAATATAAATTATACTGTGTAACTCATAAGTCTTTGGGACTACATCTATTGCTTAATTTTATGATAACATTTCTTATTTTCACTTGTAAACAACTTCATATACCAATAGCGTTTAAGTGTCTTTTATGTTTTCAAGAACTGGAAGTTAAGGTTGCCACCAACAAAAAATAAAAGCCACTTTGGGCATATGTGATTGTATTTCAAGCTTCAGTATTTTGCTCACATGTTTTAAAATTACTACCATCTTCGTCTTCATTATTTTGTGAAAAAATGACAATGGATGCTATCTTTTACTCTTGTTTGTGGGTTGTTGTTGTTTTTTCTTTTTCAACCCAAAAACCATATTTTGAACAGTTGAAAGTTTTAATTGCATTTGCAAGGTTTTAGTTTTTTATGTTGTAATTACACAGACACACACACACATACACATACACGCAACACAACACAAAAGAGAGAACAAAAAAGCAAAAGGAGCTAGGAAAAAAAAAACAAGTAGAGGCGTATCAAAGAACTCAAGCTATAACCAAAAAGAAATTGTAAAATGCCTTTGCTCGTTTCTCTACGCTGGACCAAAGCTCAATATTTGTAGGTATATGCACATTGTATAGATATGGCTAAATGTTGCTGACAATCTTGCAATACTAAACTGTTCCTATTTTAAGAAAAAAAAAAGAAATACAAACTGTTCATCAATGTTTTACCTCAGCACTCTACTTGTACCCAGTTAATGACCAAGCTTAAAAAAAAAATGGAGAAAAAGGAAATTGATTTTCATTTTAATGTTTGACTGTAAAATCTGTTTGGATAACATTTTGTAATGAGCTTTTTGTCATGTGATCTGCTTGTCTTCAACTTGAAATTATGTGAGGCACATTTGTTTATTTGTTGTTAAGAAAGTGATTTTTTGTTTTTGTTTTTGTTCTATGTGCTGTGATCTAGACTGGTCACCAGGGTCACTTATGAGGCACGACAGAGATCTGCTTCTCCATCCCTGGAGCAGGCAGCAGGAGGGAGGGCAGGAAAACAGAACTGGGTTGTATTGGAAAAAATCATCATGACGAGAAGTTGACATGATAGACTTGTGACCAAGAAGCCAAACTGGATATTTAAAAGCTCCTTACTTGCTCTGACATTGAAACCAAAGCTGATTTATCTGCACAGGTTGCTTAATGTTTAAAAAAAAAAAACTGTACTTAATTTAGAGCAATATCTGTATGGTCAGTAAAGCTGCACTTTGTGTATTTCTTAACAGCTTCAGATCTGTCACTTTTAATTTGTACCATAAAAAATAAAGAATTGTTTGACATGAGCTTCTAGGCTAAGTGTGTCTCCCAGTCAGATATATCACTTAAATTATAAGCATTTAAGTAAGCATATGTTAGAAATCCCAATTGTTAAGAAAAGGAAGGGGTTTGAGCAGGCTGGTTAATATCATGATTGTTTTAACTTTTCCAATGAAATACTATATTCGTGGGGACTCCTTTGATGCAAGTTATAGAAATCCAACTCAAACTTGCTCACACGGAAAGATACTATATTATTTGACTTAATGGGATAGCCTGTTGTGGACCTCAAGTACAGCTGGGTACAGTGGTTTCAAAGATGTCATCATCCTGTCCTGCATGGCTTCCTTTTCAGATGTATTCTCTAACCATCAGCCCCAGGGCTTTGAGTCCTGCACCTGTCTCTAAACTAAGCACCAGTGCTGGGGGACAGTGTGCTTAAGTGGGTCATTTGCTCATCCCTGTCTGTAGTGGGTGGATGGGGCCTCATGATGACAACCCCTCAGACCACAAGGAATGAGAGAAAAGTCCCCATAGGAACCAGAAGACAAAAGATGAGCCATGCTAGTGGGCAGACAAAAGCCAAAACCCCACAGTCTACCACTAACACCCAGCTGTGCACCAGGGGTTGTAGAGTTCTGCCAGCAAAGAGTGTTCTGCTGCTCTTAAGCAATGTCTGCTATTGCATGTTCTGGAAAATTTGGGTATTTAGAATATGCTCTTGCTTGAAGTTTAATGTGAGTAGGAGTGGTGAGTGAATGTTATACAATTTGCTAATTCAAAAGATAGGAGCATTTTGCTAAAAAAAAAAATCAGCAAAAAAAAAATAACATTTAGAATTACAATCTTCATACTTTTAGTGACCTTTGGCAAACACTTCTAATGCTACATGAAGGTCTATATATCAACTTCATGTTAAGATTGATAAGAAGTGCTTTGGGACAAGCAACAGAACCAAAAATCTGAGTACCCATGCATTATAAATGGACAAAAATGGGCAAAGAAAGTGACCAGGAAGCTCTAAGACTGACTTTAGGAGAAAAAAAATTTGCTGATGTCTCTGTCCTCATGGGTGGAGAAAAGACAAAAGAAAGTCATTTTCAGGCTTTTTTTTTCCCAAGTGTAACACTCTAAATATATTCTGGGCAAAAGTATTGCCTATGATGATGCCATTATTATGAATAACTTTGACTTGAGAAACTCTAAAATGTCTTCTTTAAAAAGACAGCCATCATTTAAATTCAATCATATTCCACAAATCATTTCATATTCCACAAATATCTGCTAAGCACTTCATATGTGCCAGAAAATTCTATATGCTGGGGACTCCAAAATAAACAGAAAGAAACTTTGCCTTCAAGAGACTCATATTCATTGTGCACAAATCAGTAATACTTCTCTAGAAATTAAAATCCATGGTTCTTATACTATAATATTTCACTAATAAAACAAATTTCAAAATTAAAATGATAAAAAATAGTTCTGAGGCTGACTTCAGAACAGAAGATGAATGGATGAGCATAGCCTCGGCTAGGAAGACAGTCACCAGTATCTATCTTAAATTATTTCAATCATAATTTTATAGGATAATAATTTCTACTGAGTATATAATAATAATTATAAATAAATAGCAATGTTCTGCTAAACCAACCACATACACACAATATATTCAGTCACGCATATAGCAGGACAATGGTTGAGGAGTTTAATCTAAAGAAATCTGGGATTGAAAAGAGTTCAGAAGCAGTCTGTCCCAACCTGTAGATAAAACCAACTCCTCCCTGACAAACACAGGTCTGGGTGCCTTGTCCATGGTTCTGCCCTTTGCAAGGAGTCCAGCCAAACGGGGTCTTTTGGCCTCTCTCCTATACATTGGGGAAAGTCATGATCGATGGAAGAAGATGACACCTAGAAAGGTCTTCAGTGTAATGGATGAAAATCTTTCTAAAACATGCGAAATATTTCTGTTTTCTGAAAGCAGATCATGAGCATAACTTACCCTCTTCTTGAGGGTCTTTCTCTTTCTGTTGACGTTATCCTTGTTAATGGCTCCAACCATCAGCCATCCAAAGCAGTCATCAGAGAGTCATCCCGACTCCTAAACACACACACACACACACACACACACACACACACACACACACACACACACACACTCACATACATCAAGTCACCAAAAGTCCTGGCAGTTCTGCCTCATTAATTCCTTCTGAATCTGTCTCCTGGTCTCCATCCCCCCACTGCCACCATTTAGTTCAGACCCACCTGCCTCTCACCTGGATCACCATGGTATGCTCCCCCATGCTCATTATATATTTGCCACAAGAACAGTCATTCTAAAAAGCCGGTATAAACATATTTCTCTTTTGTTTAAAACCTTTCCAACTTTTACCATTGCCTTCAGAATGAAAAACAGACTCCAACATAGTGCATCGTAACTTTTGTGACCTGATCCTTGTCTATGTCTTCAGCCTGATGGCTCATCAATTCTCAGTTCATCCAGTTCAGTCCTTGCCTTACCAAACATCCTAAAATTTCTCCAATGCCCAAAGCACTTTTGGTGCTCTACTCTGTGCTTGAGATGTTCATCTATCGCACTGTTAGCTTAATTTCTGATCCTCTATGACTCAATTCTATTCAATTCCACGAATAGTCTTGGATTCCTACTATGTGCCAGGCATTGTGCTTCCTTCCCTCATCATAGCATTGATAAAATTTGCATATTTATCAGCCACCACTTAAATGTTACAAAATCACCGCTAGAGATCTCTGAATGGTTGTGGACTTGACATACAGGTAAAGTGTGGTTTGGTAATGTATTGTTGGAACTAGTTGTCATTTGTATGTGATATACATCTTCCCTGTCTAATAAGAGTAACAGTAATCTCATATTTATATAGTAAACTCTGACATATATTATTTTATCTGCTCCTAGCATGAGTCCATGGAAGTGTGGTGATTCCTGCTTTATAGATGAGAACTAAGAATCATAGGAGTTAATAGGCTTGACCAAAATCCCAAGTTCATAGGTAGAGCTGGCTCTTGAATACATTAGGAACTAGAATATTCACCAAGGTAAGTACACACTGAAACATAGTGATCATATCTGATCCCACCATGTCTTTGAATCACTAGTGAAAATACAGTATCTGACATATGGTAGCAGTTCAGGAAAGACTCACTGTTACTGATGATAAATTCCAATTGTCTAAATACCAAGTCCACTATGATTTTGGTGAACTTAGTCTGAATGATTAGTGCTTGGCATAAACAGTAAAAGATACATAAAGGGAAATTAAAAATGCCTTTATATGCTGTGTCATATCTTTATCACTGAGATTTAGGGCCTTCAGATAATAATATGTGGAGTGCCAATTATTCCAAAGGCAGATGAGTTAAAAGCCAATGGAAAAGTGAAGGAGAAAGTCAGAATCTCACTAGCAAGAGAGGAACATGCAATGTGAATGGTAACAGGAAATTGGCTTGGGACCTGGGCTGGTGGGTCCACTCCAGAATTTTTTGATAGTTACATGTCACTTGTAAGAGTTTAGTTGTGCTTCTGACCATTAAGGACTTCTAACTTTACCAGACCTGAGATGGTTATTTGGGAACAAATCACAGTCTTCCCATTGCTTTATCCATACCACTGAAGTCTGGGATCTGTGTACAATTAACTCTGTGGGTTAGTGGGCTTTGTTATTGAGGTCACTGAGGCATCACCTCTGAAAAAGGGAATGTTCCAGGATGTTTGACTCTTTGCACTATGCAATGATGGGAGAGAGACTATAGCCAAAAAGACCCAGAACTGGAGTAGCACCAAAAACCAAACTTCAGCCAAAGAGCAAAGAACTCATAGGCAATAATAACATTGATGGTGAACCATGATATTGAAACACTTTGCAGATGCTCTTATTAAGATACTAGACAAATGCAGAAAAGACAAAAGCAAGAGAAAAACAGAAAAGCATTCCTTGGATACCTACCATATATAGGAATTACTGCCCTCATTTTCAACTCTTGCACGGTTATCTGAGATTTGAGACCTGCTTAGACATACTTATGCTACTAATAAATGTTCTCATGGCAGAAGATTCACTAAGACTTACTTACATTTAAACTGACTAAACTCTTTAATTAGTGCCCCATTCAACTAGTGGTTCACTTAGACAAATCCACTTTGGGTCCAAGGATCTGGTTACCATTTGGGTAGTATCTGTAGCTATAGATGAAGGAAAAGAAATCATTTGGGCAACTTTTTTGTGTTTTTCCTCTCAGTTTTGTTGTTTTGGGTATATCTTACTAGACAAATAATCTATGTTTATTGTAGAAAATCTGAATACACAAAGAAACAAAGACATTTCCATTGTAAGCATATTCTAGTTCAGCTGTTTTTCTTTATAGTGCTCTATTTTAACACCTATGAGCACTATGTTTTAAGTGATTGTCTTGAACTTCAGAGACAGAGGGTAAATTAGAAAATCAAAACCAGAACTCATATATTTTAAAATCCCATCTGTAAAATCCACAGCTGTTTGGGTTGCCAAAACTCAGTAATTATTTACCCAGAATCCTAACTAGACCCACCAAGAAGCTTATCATGGAGGAAAACACAACAGCCCCTGGTTGCCTGGGGGAAGACATACTGTCCAAGACTGTTTGCACACGGGCCTTGCTAACCAGCCAAGAAGCACTAGTGAGGAAAAGTAGGTTTTAGTCATGGAAGCATGCACCCCAGATATTGGCAAGCTTGTAGCAGCTGACATCACGAACTCTTAAGGTAAGACTCTACATCTTATTCAAAGAATGATTTTGTCTTCATAAAAGTTCAAACCATACCAGTGCCTTCAATGATCACATCATGCACACACTAAGCACTATACACTTACACCTAATAGAAAGCCAGTCTATGGTATAAAGGTATGGGGAAATGACTTAAACCTGTCAAAATCATCTGATTTGATACAACACACCCTGACACACATGTCAAACATTTTTATTGCTTTTTTCCAATAGCACAAACTTAACTCTTACTTTTTAACACACACCTACTGTGTCATCAATGTTCAAATTCCTACTTTTGGGGTTTTGTGCTATTTTGAACAGAGAGGAAGAGACTACACAGCCTCCTGATTCTGCTCCTGGGAGGTCACAGTACAGTCTTTCCAAAAAATAATGTGTGCTCAAGCACTTGCAAGTATACGTTATTTTTTTCTGCTTCTAAACCTATCAGACTCCCCAGGAAGAATGAAAAAAAGAAAAATGAATGTAGCTGAAGGCTCCAAAGAGTATACAAACACAGGTTTCTCTGCTATTCCTCTTCAGAGGAAGCATTCACTTCTGAGGGGTGTCTATTTATACTTCCTGAAGAGCTCAAAAAACGGGACACACCAGTGCCAACTACACCATCTCTGCGTCCTCTCTCCAAACCTTTTATTTTCTACTTCTCTTTTTAAAACTTACTTTGCTCTTATTTTCCCCAAAACTGGAAGGGTGAGATGCATTATCAATGTAGCCAGACAAGGCAATTCACTGTTTCTCAGACACACCTCCTCAGCTCTCCACCAGGGAACTCTATTTGCATTTTGTGTTCTCTTGACCAACTACTCTTTCCCTAACCTCGCATCCAAACCCTGATCAGCCTCCAAGGTCCAGATAGAAGTTCTGAGACTTGAAATGATAACAGTGAAACTGACTATTTGAAGCTGAGGCCAAGGTGGGGCTCTACTGGTACTGGAAAATAATATATATTTTAAGTTTTGAGAGCTGTGCTCTGCTGTTGTGGCACAAAAGCAGTTATTGTACACAGTGTGTAAACAAATGGTGGTGTTTTTGTTTCAATAAAACCTTATTAACAAAAACAGCTGGCTGGGTTTGGCCCATGGGCCAGAGTTTACCAACCCCTGATCTACTGGGTTAAGTCAGTTTGGGGCCACGCAGTCCCTTTAAGTCTTCCATGGACTCTGGGCATAGACCTACCCTTTGCTGTCTGTAATGATGCTGTCAGGGCTCTACCCAGGAACCCCAGGATTCTTTTACCCCTTTTTGTGTACTTTGCCACCTGCTTCAAAAATATTTGTCCTCCCACCCAATTTTTTTCACCTGTGGCTCTTCTGGAGGACTTCCTCAAGCTACTGGAGTCCTTGTCTGCAGGAGCACAGAGCCCCAAGTGCCTGGGAGTTTATGCCATCAACCCCTGCTCCTGGTGGCAAGAGGATAACTGTCCAAGCCCCCTACCTACAGCCTGGGCACCTCTGAACCTCATACACACTTCAGCTTGAGGGATCAGACTTCAGTCTCTCACCTCAGAAATGCACCTGAAATCACTCCCTGGCTTGGCCTGTTTCTCTACTCCATTACCGGGTTTTCCCCAATTCCTTCCTTAACAAATCACTTATATTCAGATCCTCATGTCTGGGGAACCTGACCTCAGGCAGCATCTCAAAATATTCAAAAACTTCTTGCCTCCAGAACCTGGAAAAGATGCTCAGACACACCCCTAGATCTACCCAGGGTCCAGGAGCCCCATGCGACAGACCTCAAACTTAGCCTATGATTGAGGTTCAAACTCATGCAGAAGATCTGAGAGACTGGGGTTCCCCAAGGGACCCAGATTAGAGTGAGAAAAGGGAACTTTTGAGGGAAGATGGCTGTGAATGGGGAGGAGATTGACAGAGTCCTGAGCAGCAGTGAAAGGAAGACCCTGCCTGAAAGAGAAGAGGCGGGAAAGAACTGTGGCATTTGGAGTCAAATAGTTCACCACTCCCAGCAGCAGGGCCAGACATAGGGTGAGGCAAGCAAGGCCCGGAAGACACAAAATGTTTTAAGGAGGCACTCAGGACTGCATAAAGTTTACATTGGACATCTCACCCTTGTCATGGCCCTTCTCCAAGGGCTGGTCCTTCGATGCAGGAGGAGAGTTCCTGGCAGCCAGGGAAGAACTTCAGAAGGTCAGCTGTCTGACAGAAGTTGGCAGCTTTAAAAAGGACAGCAAGGGCAGCGGCTCGTGGGAAAAGGCTGCTCATCCAGTCCATGGGCTTCAGAACCTGGTTCTGTGCTGCGTGGGATGGCAGTGGACTCAGCCTTCTTGCTTTTCCTGGCAGAAGCCAGGCACCCTCCTTGACTCAGCAACTTTACTTGAACTGCAGCCTCTGCTCAAAAAGCCCCTACTCTCTCCCCTTCTTCCAGTCTTTAAATCACAGCATTTCAGTGGCCTACAAGGACCACCCTAATAATATTGCTACCTTCACACACCACCACCTCCTATCACTCCCTAAACCCTCAACCTACTCGACTTTTTCCCCATTGCACTTGTAATCATCTCATATGCTGCATAGTTAAATTATTCAATATATTTGCTGTTTGTTATCTGTCTCCTCCTGATTAGAATGTAACCTCCTCAAAGTCAGCAATCCTTGTTTAATATATTTTTTGTAAGCCTTGAGAACAGTGCCTGGAATATAGTAGGTGCTCAATAAATGATTGTAGCCTGAATGAATGAGGGTGGTTTGGAAACATGGTAGTTTAGAGTTGCCAGAGTTAACAAATAAACATTCAGGATACTCAATTCAATTTAAATTTCAGATGAACAAAAATTTTTTTGTATAAATGTGTCCCAACTATTGCATACTAATACTACAAATTTTTCACTGTTCATCTGAAATTCAAATTGACCTGGGCATCGTGTATTTTATCTGACAACCCTATAATGGGCACAGCTACCACTTGTTGATTGAGCAACTGCAACCTGCCCACTACTGTGTTAAAGGTTTCAGTCATATTTAATCTATAAAGCAGCCCCATAAGGTACTATTTAGTATTTTTCTGTTGAAGAAGAGACTACGGAACCAGAAAGACCCTAAGATCCTAGCCCAATGTCTCACAGCTTGTAAGAGGGAGACTGGAGATACAAGACCAGTTCTGTCTGAACTGCAAGGCCTAAAAGATTCTCCCTAAGATTCTCCCTAAGCTAGGTGCCCATAGCATTGCCCTCCTGTAATCTTTTTCCTGTATTTCCTCCTAGCACTAGTGTGTCCCTCCCGGCACCTGCCACAGTGGATTTTTACCTTCCAGTCTGATATTAATGAAAGAAAACTCAATTGTCCAAATGGGAATCCTGGCACTGCCATGGTGCTGCTTTCTGCTACAGACGCTCACCTCCAATCCCCAGCCCAGACCGCCAGGAGAAAGAAGGCCCCTGGACAGCCTGAGAGAAGGTGAATATCTAAAATCTAAAGGGTGATGAACTTTTTTCAGAAAAAACAACGATAAATCATACCAAAATGGTCCAGCCTTCCTCTCCAGACCAGATAAGAAGAAACAGAAAGGTTATTCTCTTGTCTGTCATTCAGAGGCTCTCTGTGTGCGATTAAATGTCTACTTTGGTTATACATCACTGGGACACTTTGGATGGGAGGCTGTTAAGGACAACAGACATAAACTGAGACCTTCATTAAATATTGGTAATTAAATGAAATCCTACTTATTTGACTCTTATTTATATATTACATTCTGTGAAAAGTAAAGTTATAATAGTGGTCATAAACTCAAATGCTAACAAGTCTGGAAGACTATGTATATAAGAAAAATTAACCCAAGGGCACTGTATAAGTACAAGGATAAAAAACACCTAACACTTGGCATCAAGTGTCAAGAGACAGTAAAGAGTAGTGGAGGGTGTGGTGAACAGGAGAATGCATGTCTATCTAAAGGGCATAACTGTGACTCAGCAAAGGCCTATTGTTACTTTGTGGGAAGACAGATGTAATCAGATCATCTAGTTTTTTCAGAAAGGCTGAAAATCTTTATGTTTATGCAAATTTTCCTAATTTATAAATATTGATGACCATTTTTTAAATTTATATATACACAAACCAAATTTCTGGTTTATATTGTTTTCCTTGTCTCTTAAGAATTCTTTCAGCCGGGCTCGATGGCTCAGCCTGTAATCCAGCGCCTTTGGGAGGCTGAGGTGAGTGGATTGCCTGAGCCCGCGGGTTTGAGACCCGCCTGGGCAACTTGGCGAGACTTCATCTCTACAATAAATCAAAAATTAGCCGGGCGTGGTACCGCGCACCTGTAGTTCTGGCTACTTGGAAGGCTGAGGCGGAAGGATCGCCAGAGCCCGGCAGGTCGAGGCTGCGGTGGCCGGGAGTGGCCACTTACACTCCAGTCTGGGTGACAGAGTGAGACTCCAACTCAAAAAAAAAAAAAAGAATTCTTTCAATACTTTTTGCAAGGCAGATCTACTGTTAAATGAATTCCCTCAATTTTTGTTTGTCGGAGAAAGCCCATTTCTTCTTCACTCTTGAAAGATAATTTCACTGCATACAGAAGTCTAGGTTGGTGATTTTTTTTCTTTCAATCCTTTAAATATTTCATTTCACTCCCTCCTCACTTGCTTCATTTTTTGATGAGAATTTTGATATAATTCTTATGTTTGCTCCTGTATAGGTAAGATATTTTTTTTCTTCTGGCTTCCTTCAAGATTTTCTCTTTGACTTTGATTTTCTACAGCTTGAATATGGTTGCAGTCTCAATGTCAAAGACAATTGATTATGCCTGAGTGTACATTTTGGTACTTATTCTGCTATTCTCTGAGCTATGATTTTATGTCCCAGCATAAATATACTCACATATAACAAACCATCCTTTATGTACAATTTGACTAACCAAACGCTCCTAGTCATGAACTTGTTGAAGAACAGCAACTGGTAACTTGGGGTAGGAAAGTGAGTAAAAGAAAGATCTCTTATAAAGGGTAGTTATTGTGTCCAAATAGCCAAGTATCCAAACCAGCAAGAGACAGTTGCAAGGAAAAACATCAGACTAAATAATATGTGCATATATTTATTTGGAGGATAAAATAATAAAAATCATACAAAATTGATTTGCAAATAATGAAGTATACAATTCTATATGAATACAAATAAGGAATTTTCATTCTTATTTGTAATCTTCTTTATAATTTTTTTGTCATAAGGGAACGTGTACAGGAAAATAGAACAGTAGTAAATATTTTTAAGGGACTTAAACAGTTGTTTTTTTCAAACAATTTTAAAATTTGCACAGAGTATTAGAGCTAGAAAAATCATAATAGAAGCAAAGATAGTTGATTGAACTTTTTTAAAAGTTAATTTAGGGTCACAAGGAAAAATTACATGGAACCAAAAATTACATGGAACATATGACCACCCTCTTGTATCCAAGGATGGTAGTCACATCCTCTAGAGACTCCCATGTTGAACTTTGGGTCAAAATGAAACCACACAACACTGTCACATGAACTGCTGTTAAGTCAGTTCTCCACCTCATGAAACTGCTCTATGTTTTCATTCAAATGCAGAATTTTGTTGGTTTGTACCCACATCCCAGGCTGCCAAGCTGTTTCTCAGTAATGGTTCTGTCATTTAACAAAAACATCTGCTTTCTCTCAAAATATGCGACAAACTTTTGGGAGGTCCTAAATAGATGCCTTCAACCACAAGTTACAGAAATCAATCTCTGACTCCCTTAAATAAAAAGTGGAAATTGTCAGGCTTGGTGGCTCAGCCTGTAATCCTAGCACTTTGGGAGGCTGAGGCTAGTGGATTGCCTGAGCCCGCGGGTTCAAGACCCACCCGGGCAATTTGGTGAGACCTTGTCTCCACAATACATCAAAAATTAGCCGGGCATAGTAGCGCACGCTTGTAGTTTTGGCTACTTGGAAGGCTGAGGCGGAAGGATTGCTGGAGCCCAGGAGGTCAAGGCTGCAGTGGCCAGGAGCATGCCACTGTGCTTCAGTCTGAGCAACAGAGTGAGACTCCAACTCTAAAATTTAAAAAAAAATTTTTTTAAGTGGAAATTTATTGAGAGGGAATTAGGACCTCGGAGAACTAATATGTGCCTGGTTGATCAGGCTAGGAAAATGGACAAAAGCTATCTTGTGAGGAATGAGAAGGAGGGAGCACAATTATCTTTTACTAGAAATATTCTATTTCAGATAATGCCTTTATCTTGAATGGACACTAAAATCTCTTTGCTTTGTTTTGATCTGCAGATGCTTGACCAAGTCTCTGCCACATTTTGAAAGTCAGAAAGTGACGAAGGGAAGAACTCTTCTGATGGTCTTTTACCATCAGTAGTGAGATACTGGGTACTACCCACTGTGTCACGAAAACCATACACCATGGGGAATTCCCCTAGTAGAGCAGACAGGGTTGGGCACAAGAAAGTCACAAAATATCAAAGCTCACCATAAGTGGGGCATTTTTATTTAAAAAAAAATGTTTCCAAATAGCATAAAGCAAAATTGATGTTCAGAGGACATATATTGCTACAGGTATGTCTGTTGGTCATAGCCAGCATCTGTCCTGATTGGCCTGTGTTGTTAAATATTTTGACTATCACCCTGTATTTAATGCCATATGAAGCAGATTTAATTAAATAAAATGGATGAAAATGGTATTATAATCTTGGTCAAATCAAAAGGTGGGATTATTAATCAATAAGACCAATTTTCTGGTGTGATTATGAATAAGTTTTCAAGGCACTTGGAAAAGAGAAGTCCAAAGTCTTTTTTTATCTTTGGCAGTAGCATTGGAATAAAGAAGCTATGGTGTGGAATATTTTGGTTTATGTTGTCATCGTCTGTAAATGCCTGTGTATCTGTTTAGGAATCAGACTTTTAATCTCACAGTCCCAGATAAATGTGTCAGATATAACAAACTATCCTGTATGTACAAAGACAATATGACTGACCAAGTGTTCTAGTCATAAACTTTCCAAAGAACAGCAACAAGTAACTTGGGATAGGAAAGTGAGTAAAAGAAAGGCCTTTTGTAAAGGATAGTTATTGTGTTCAAATAGCCGAGCATCTAAGCCAGCAAGAGAGAGTTGCAAGGAAAAACATCAGAATAAATAACATGGGCATGCATTCACTGAACCAAAAGGATCAGCACAAAGAGGAAAACAAACTGGACACACAAGATAAAATTTTAAAAAGAGACAACCACAGGCATAGGAAGGCAAGGGGAGGAAAGAAATGGAGGAATCAAATTGAGTCAAAACAAAATCTACAAAGAAAAACAGAATTATAGATCTTAGGGTTGAAAAAAAAGAACCCACAAGGGCCTTAGGAAGCCCCAGGTGAAGGCAGTGCTGCTCGCTGCACTAAACCTTTCATTTTTCATCTGCTTGTCTCTGAACACCCAGAAAGAGACCTCTATCTACAAACCCTTCTATGCTCGCCATTGTTCGAAAATTGGATCTTCAGAGTTAAAAAGTTTCCCTCATTGTGATGAGGCCCATTCTCCTTTGCTATACTTTTAACCACAGTAAATAACTTGTCTCTTTTTCTTCTGTTATTTTTTCTCAGTATTTATAGATGCATCAGTAGTTTCTTTCCTTCAAAATGTGCATATTCAATTCCCTCGACCCCAGCTGCCTTTGAAATGCGTGATTTTGAAAAGAAGGAGAGAGAGAGACAAGGGTCATCTTTATGGTGCTTTGCATATCCCCAGTTCATCAATGTCTCCTCAATAATGAGAAAGCCCAAGCTGAACCAGGCATTTAGTCCCCTAAGTGGGCACATCTATCAGCCCTCTCTACGTATTGATTAGCTGATTGATTTTTAAGATTTATAGAAATGCACTCCCTGCCAAGGTCTCTGGGCATCTCTATGACAGTAACATTAAGCAACATAAAGAGATGGTCGCTCCTTGTCCCAAAGGCTTCCTCTTGCCATTCAAGGGGTTTTTTAAAATGCACATTAAAAGATGGACTTTATGCGATGTACTGAAGGTCATCCAAAAAAGGTT